>NC_080164.1:172593540-172728340 GCF_950295315.1 Erinaceus europaeus | reverse complement strand
ACCTAGAGCAGTTTTTCATATGTTTGTTAGCCTTTTGGATCTCCTCTGTGGTGAATGTTTTGTTCATTTCCTCTGCCCATTTTTGGATGGGGTCATTTGCTTTTTTGCGGCTAAGTTTGCTGAGCTCTTTATATATTTTGGTGATTAGTTTCTTGTCTGATGTCTGGCATGTGAAGATCTTCTCCCATTCTGTGAGGGGTCTCTCTGTTTGTTTAATAGTTTCTTTGGATGTGCAGAAGCTTTTCAATTTGATGTAGTCCCATTGGTTTGTTTCTGCTTTAGTCTTCCTTGCAATTGGGTTTGATTCATCAAAGATGTCCTTGAGGTGTATGTGGGAAAGTGTTTTACCAATGTTTTCCTCTAAGTATTTGATTGTTTCTGGTCTGACATCTAGGTCTTTGATCCATTTGGAGTTGATTTTTGTTTCTGGTGAGATAAAGTGGTTCAATTTCATTCTTCTGCATGTTTCAACCCAGTTTTCCCAGCACCATTTATTGAAGAGAGCCTCCTTTTTCCATTTAATCCTTTGGGCCCCCTTATCAAAGATTAGATGCCCATAGGTGTTGGGATTTACTTCTGGGCTTTCAATTCTGTTCCACTGGTCTGTGTGCCTATTTTTGTTCCAGTACCATGCTGTTTTGATGATGATGGCTTTATAATATAGTTTAAGGTCTGGGAGTGTGATGCCTCCATTTCTGTTTCTTTTCCTTAAGATGGTTTTGGCAATTCTAGGTGTTTTCAGGTTCCAGATAAATGATTGTAGTGTTTGTTCTATTCTCTTAAAGAAGCTTGGTGGAACTTTGATGGGTATTGCATTAAATTTGTATATGGCTCTGGGGAGAATATTCATTTTGATGATATTTTTTCTTCCAATCCATGAGCATGGGATATCTTTCCATTTCTTGGTATCAGTTTCTATCTTGTATTCTTTTTTTTTTTTTCCTCTAAGATTATCACTGGGGCTCGGTGCCCACACTATGAATCCACTGCTCCAGGAGGATATTTTTCCCATTTTGTTGCTCATTGTTATTATTATTGTTGTCATCATTGTTGGATAGGACAGAGAGAAATGAAGACAAGAAGGGGAGAGAAAGACAGACACCTGCAGACCTGCTTCACCACCTGTGAAGTGACCCCCTACAGGTGGGGAGCCAGGGGCTCGAACCAGGATCCTTACTAGAGTCCTTTTGCTTCATGTCATATGTGCTTAACCCACTGCGCCGATGCCCGGCTCCCCCTTTTGTATTCTTGAACATAATCTGATGTTGATTCCCGGGTTTATCATGGAAGGGAAACCTACAGATATGTAACTAATCATTCGTATACATCAATTGCTCTTACTCAAAGGCAGTGAAATAATTTTAAAGGAAGCCAAAATAGAATTGATCTTTTTTTTTTTTCCAATTCATCTATAGGCCCAGTGGATGTCAGTATTCTAGCAAAATGTAATCCCTGCCTGTCCAACCCATGTAAAAATGACGGCACCTGTAACAATGACCCTGTGGATTTCTACCGCTGCACCTGTCCCTATGGCTTCAAGGTAAGCAGCTACTGTCTGGAGACCGTGTCTCTGCTTAGTGGACCTCCACTGTTCTTTTGTGCTTTCTCTGTGGAGTCTAAAGTACTTTCTTCTTCACTCTTGTCACCCTTTCCTCAGGGTCAGGACTGTGATGTCCCCATCCACGCCTGCATCAGTAACCCCTGTAAACATGGAGGAACATGCCACCTAAAGGAAGGAGAGAAGGACGGATTCTGGTAGGTCCCCAGGTTCAAATCTTCTGTGTCTGAAGTATCAGAGCTTGCATAACTAGGCAAAGGTGCATTTTCCTTTTTTGAATGAAAGAGTATTGTTAATCATAATAATAATAATAGTTAACAAGAATCTGTTCCTAAGGATAATATGCATTAATCCCTCTCAGGCATATGGCAATTTAAAAACGGGTACATTACTGCATGCCTAGCTCCGGATGCTACACAATCAAGAAATGTCTAAACACACATGCACACATTCGAATTAATCAAGTCAGATTAAGTCCAGACAGAGCAGAGGCTCCATTATGCTAATTAATAGCCCAACAGTCCCCTGCTGCAAGTTCTGTATTCATCTGTTGTTTTGTGTATTACTTTAATGACTGTGTATAATGATAAGATGTGAGTCCCACTGAAACAGAAAATTAATGACTCATTTCCAGGCCACAATGTGAGTAGACAAACACACTGTGAACATTTTTAATCTGGAGTTAGTTATTTAATCATACAGTACAATTACTCCAGGTGTACTTCATGAATTATAAAATCGAGTTCATTGAATGACACTAATAATTTCACATAAGAATGCTAAATCTACTACCAAAACTTATTAGGAATAATCACTTTTTATGATCGATACACTGCATTTCTGTATTATATGATTGCTTCTTTCTCCTCAAGACTCTACTCAGAAGATTATCTTGATACATTTCAAAGATTAAATACATAATGTTTTATGCCAGTGAAAATTTATGTTCCTTGAGATTTAAAGAAAATAGTCACATATTACTGGATTGTTGGAAAAGTTATGATATATTTTTGCATAGAGAAATATGTCAAGATTTTCTGACAACCCAATATAAGTACAGCTTATTCTCAGAATTGTTTGATTTGATACATCATGATCACATATAGGATAGTAAGTATTAGCTTAAATTCAGAATAGCTCTTTTGTGTTTATCAGCAAAATATGCCTTATTGCTTCCTACAAATCAAGATTAAAAATATCTAGGACTGAAGAGTAAAGTTGTATTTTGTTTGTTTTTTTTTAATAGCTTTATTATTGGATAGAGATAGGGAAAATTGAGAGAGGAGTGGAAGCTAGAGAAAGGAAAAGAGACAGAGAGAGACCTGCAGCTCTGCTTCACCACTTGTGAAGGCTCCCCCCGCCCCCCCCAGCTGGGGCCCAGGGGCTTGAACCTGGGTCCTTGTGTACTGTAATGTGTGCACTTAACCAGGTGTGGTACTGGCTCCTAAACTTGTGGTTTTAATCTTGCAAGTATATTGCATGTAATGACTTAAAGGACCATGAAACTACCTGACATCTTTCAGACAGGGTAAATCTTCCAAATGTTTGAGATTTGGGGGGCAAGGGAGAACAATACCTTATATTCCTGCTTATAACAGCTATTAAAAAACATTTTGGGGAGTCGGGCTGTAGCGCAGTGGGTTAAGCGCAGGTGGAGCAAAGCACAAGGACCGGCATAAGGATCCCGGTTCGAGCCCCGGCTCCCCACCTGCAGGGGAGTCGCTTCACAGGCGGTGAAGCAGGTCTGCAGGTGTCTGTCTTTCTCTCCTCCTCTTTGTCTTCCCCTCCTCTCTCCATTTCTCTCTGTCCTATCCAACAACGACAACAACAATAATAACTACAACAATAAAAAAACAAGGGCAACAAAAGGGAATAAATAAAATAAATAAATAAAAAAAAACATTTTGAAGGTCAGTTTCTTACAGATACAAGCTCTGTAATTGATGAGTGTATTTACCTTTTAAAACTATTTAGAATGTATGGTTTAAAAATTCATCAAGAAGATAATCGCTGCCTTCTCTTCCCCTGGTGTTAGGTGTATTTGTGCTGATGGATTCGAAGGAGAAAATTGTGAAATCAACATTGATGACTGTGAAGACAATGACTGTGAGAATAACTCTACATGCGTGGATGGCATTAACAACTACACGTGCCTTTGCCCTCCTGAGTACACAGGTAGGAAGTCTAGAAAATGCCATGTCATCCACTCGTGTATCTGTTTGAAAGCATCATTGATACTCTGCTGTATCTGTCTGATAGACCACTGTGTGAGTCAGTAACTGGTGGATGTTGGGGAAATAAGATGTAATGTAAACAACAGATGGAGGAGGTAAAGATGGTTTAAAACGAACAAATAAAAGACCTGGCAGACCCAGTCAGAAAGCAGGCATCTATCATAAAGCCATAGGATAATACTAAAGCTTACCGGTCCATAATTGAAGGGCATTTTCATGCAAATGGTGTTTCTATGTAAATCCGCCCAGCCATACATTTGTGAGAAGGTCATTTGTCTATTTGGTTAAAACATTATTAGACATTTGAGGTTAACTGCTTCTTGAATAGTGAATGTTTTCCTATACTAACTAAATGCAATCAGAAAGAAACTGAGCTCTCTGGAAAATCTTGGAAAACCATCACCTTTTTTTCTGACATTTTGCACCTGGAGGTGATAAATCTTATAAGAACTACTAAACTTCTCTGGATAAGCCAATTTTCTGTTGTCACCATCAAGTTTATGAGCTGCCTGTTCTGAAAGAATATCTGCTTTAATGGATTTTTGTTGCCTATGAATGGGAAAACTCAGCTTCAATCTTAATCACTTAGCTTCAAAATTGGTAGGAAAAAAAAAAAAAGAGGAGAGCATTATGAGTGTTATTTACGAGAGATAAAGGAAGTGGATTTTGTCATCTCATCCAAAACTACCATTTTTATTTTGCTGGGTTTTTTTCTCATTAATTGTATTTATTTCTGCATGACCTAATACATAGTCAAGAATATCAGAAAGAGAAAAAGCTGAACAAATGACCGTGTTAAACATCTCTCAACATGAAAATAAAAACACACTCTGAGTAATTTCTCTCAAAGTAAGTTTAAATATTTTTGGAATTTAATCTTCAGGGTACACTCAAACTTTGCATCTAATTCACTACCTTTATTGGTGAGTAGACTCACCAGGTTCTTTTCTGATTGTCGTTCGAAGCTAGCTTTTTCATGGTATCACTTTTTGTACCAGTGAAACACCTAGCATCATGTAAAGTAATATCACACTAAATTTGCAATAGAAATGTGAAGCTGTGGCATCACCAATTATTCTGTTATCTAAAGCCTTTGGATTACTTAGAGAGAAGACATTAAATATTCTTTTTTTTTTTTTTTTTCACCAGAGCACTGCTCAGCTCTGTCTTACGGTGGTGCGGGAGGATTGAACCTGGGACCTTGTAGCCTCAGGCATGAGAGTCTGTTTGTATAACCACTATGCTATCTACCCTACCCCAACATTAAATATTCTTGATATTTTTCACTAGAGGATAACCAGTGCGTCTGCCGTATGCCATCATTCTAAAGTGGCTGGGGAGAAGCTAGGTGTGACCTACTAGGGACATTTAAACCGATCTCATTAGTGTCACAGCTTAACTATTTGCCACTAATCTCCTAACACTGACTGAACCCTTAGAACTGAGTTCTGCTGGATGGGTTAATTTAGACTTGCACAGAAAGCCTAGTATTTGCACTAAAATCTGCCATCTATTACCTTCCTCAGATGGACTGGATCTCCTTTCCATTGTTCATATCATTATAGAGTAGACTTATTTTACTTG
This sequence comes from Erinaceus europaeus, assembly GCF_950295315.1. NCBI lineage: Eukaryota > Metazoa > Chordata > Mammalia > Eulipotyphla > Erinaceidae > Erinaceus > Erinaceus europaeus. The sequence continues at coordinate 172,722,964 of NC_080164.1, read as the reverse complement.
TGAGGTCTCTTAGTCCAGGACAATTTATACCCAAGATTTCGAACATACTTTAGACAGCAATGACATGTAAATATAGAAACCTGGACTTTACTAGAAATTTAGCTACTGATGAAAAACTTCTACATGGCCTAGGAAGACAGCACAGTTTAAGCAGCCAAACATCAGACCTAAAGCTCTGAGGTCCCATGTTTAATTCCTGCCACCACAGCAAGCCAGAGCTGAGTAGGACTCTCTGGTCAAGAGAATAAAACTAAATGAATGAATTGAAAGCATTTTGAAAAAGAAAAGAAAAGAAAAAGAGACACACAGACATGAGAGAGCCCATTAAATTCAAGTTCTTTCATGTTTTTTTAATGATAATTTCTACAACATGGCAGATTTTCCTAATGGAGTTTGTCTACCATGACTTTAGATGTTACCTCTTGATCCCATTTCTTTTAAATGTAACATACCTTCTCACTCTTCATTTTTTTTTGTTTTTGTTTTTATTTTTGTTTTTGCTTTTATTTATTTATTAATGTCTTTATTGGGGAATTAAAGTTTTAAATTCGACAGTAAATACAATAGTTTGTACATGCATAACATTTCCGGGTTTTCCATATAACAATACAACCCCCACTAGGTCCTATGTCATCCTTTTTGGAACTGTATGACCCCCCCCCACACACACCCTGAGTCTTTTACTTTGGTGCAATATGCCAATTCCCGTTCAAATTCTACTGGAGTTTTTTTGTTTGTTTGTTTTTTAGTCAGGTAAAGATTTTTTTTATTATTATTTAAGAAGCAGAATAGAAGAGAAAACAATGACATAAATCAAATGATGCTACAGAGTGTTTTAGCTGTGAGATACTGTGCAATCATCCCACTCTGAACATTTTAATATTTATGAAAACTCATTGAGAATATACTTATAATGCATGAACATTATTCTGAATGGTTTGTACTAATAGTACTGCTTATTTTCTTCTTTTTAAATTTTTTAAATATTTATTCCCTTTTGTTGCCCTTGTTTTTTTTATTTCTTTATTGAGAAATTAATGTTTTACATTCAAAGGTAAATATAATAGTTTACACATGCATAACATTTCCCAGTTTTCCATATAACAGTACAACTCCCACTAGGTCCTCTGTCATCCTTCTTGGATCTGTGTTCTCCCCACCTACGTACCCCAGAATCTTTTACTTTGGTGTAAAGTAGCAATTCCAGTTCAGATTCTACTTGTGTTTTCTTTTCTGATCTGGTTTTTCAACTTCTGCCTGAGAGTGAGATCACCCCTTTTCATCCTTCTGTTTCTGACTTATTTCACTTAACATGAATTTTTCAAGGTCCATCCAAGATCGGTTGAAAACAGTGAAGTCACCATTTTTTATAGCTGAGTAGTATTCCATTGTGTTTATATACCACGACTTGCTCAGCCACTCATCTGTTGTTGGACACCTGGGTTGCTTCCAGGTGTTGGCTATTACAAATTGTGCTGCCAAGAACATAGGTGTACACAGATCGTTTTGGGAGGGTGTGTTGGGTTCCTTAGGATATATCCCCAGGAGAGGAATTGCAGGATCATAGGGTAGGTCCATTTCTAGCCTTCTGAGAGTTCTCCAAACTGTTCTCCACAGAGGCTGGACCAATTGGCATTCCCACCAGCAGTGCAGGAGGGTTCCTTTGACCCCACAAACTCTCCAGCATTTGCTGCCGTTACCTTTTTTGATTTATGACATTCCCACAGGAGTGAAGTGGTATCTTGTTGTTGTCTTTATTTACATTTCTCTGACAATCAGAGACTTGGAACATTTTTTCATGTGTTACTCAGCCTTTTGGATCTCTTGTGTGGTGAATATTCTGTCCACGTCCTCTCCCCATTTTTGGATGGGGTTATTTGTTTTCTTGTGGTTGACTTTGGAAAGCTCTTTATATATTTTGGTAATTAGCCTCTTGTCTGATGTATGACATGTAAAGATCTTCTCCCATTCTGTGAGGGGTCTCTTTGTTTGGGTATTGATTTCTTTTGCTGTGCAGAAGCATTATAATTTGATGTAGTCCCATAGGTTTATACTTGCCTTAGTCTTCTTTGTAACTGGATTCGTTTCATTGAAGATGTCTTTAAAATTTATGCAGAAAAGAGTTCTGTCAATATTTTCCTCTAAGTATCTGATAGTTTCTGGTCTAACATCCAAGTCCTTGATCCACTTGGAATTTACTTTTGTGTTTGGTGAAATATAGTGGTTCACTTTCATTCTTCTGTATGTTTCAACCCATTTTTTTCCTACACCATTTGTTGAAGAGACTTTGCTTGCACCTTTGTCAAAGATTAGATGTCCATAGGTGGGGGAGCTTACTTCTGGGTTCTCAGTTCTTTTCCACTGGTCAGTATGTCTATTCATGTTCCAGCACCAAGCAGTTTTGAAGACAATGGCCCTATAAAACAATTTGAGGTCTGGGAGTGTGATGCTTCCAGTTCTGCTCTTTCTTCTCAAGATAGTTTTGACAAGTCTAGGTCTTCTCTGGTTCCAGATAAACATTTGTAGCATTTCTTCTAATATCCTAAAAGATGTTTTTGGGATCTTGATGGGGAGAGCATTACATTTGTAGATGGCTCTGGGCAGTATATTCATTTTATTCATGTTAATTCTTCCAACCCATGAACATGGACTATCTTTCCACTTCTTTGTGTCTTTTTCAGTTTCCTTGAGTAGTGACTCACAATTTTCAGTACACAAGTCTTTCACTTCTTTGGTTAGGTTTATTCCTAGATATTTTATTGTTTTTGTTGCTATAGTAAAAGGAATTGATTTCTGGATTTCATCTTCTTCTAGCTTAGTGTTTTCATAGAGGAATGACACTGACTTTTGTATGTTAATTCTGTAGCCTGACACCTTACTGTATTGCCTGATGATTTCCAAAAGCTTCTTGCTGGATTCCTTAGGTTTTTCTATGTATACTATCATGTCATCTGCAAATCGGGAGCATTTGACTTCTCCTCTTCCAATCTGTATGCCTTTAACTCCTTGCTCCTGCCTGATTGCGATGGCAAGAACTTCCAACACTATGTTGAATAGTAATGGTGATAGTGGGCAGCCCTGTCTAATACCTGATCTGAGGGGACATGCTTCTAGTTTTTCACCACTGAGTATGATGTTGGCTGTAGGTTTGCTACATAGAGACTCCACTATCTTCAGGGATTTTTCCATCTACCCATTTTTTGTAGTGTTTTGATCATAAAAGGATATTGTGTTTTGTCCAAGGCTTTCTCTGCATCTATTGATATGACCATGTGGTTTTTGGTCTTGCTTTTATTGATGTGGTAGATCACAATGATTGATTTATGTATATTAAATCAACCTTGCATCCTTGGGATGAACCCCACTTGGTCATGATGAACAATCGTTGTAATATATTGCTGTATCTGGTTGGCTAGAATTTTGTTCAATATTTTAGCAACTATGTTCATCAGAGATACTGGTCTGTAGTTTTCTTTTTTGGTTGTGTCCCTGTCTGCTTTTGGTATCAGAGTGATGTTGGCTTCATAGAAGCTGGAGGGGTGTATTCCTGTGTCTGCAATATTCTGGAAGACTTTTAAAAGTAGAGGTATTAGTTCTTCTTTGAAGATCTTATAGAATTCATTTGTAAAACCATTTGGTCCAGGACTTTTATTTTGGGAAGGTTTTTGATACTGTTTCAATTTACTGTGATGGGCCATATTATCTAGTTCCTCTTTATTTAATTATGGAAGTTCTTAGGTATCTAGGAAATCGTCCATTTCTTCCAGGTTCTCTAGCCTGGTGACATATAGGTGTTCATAGAAGTCTCCATGATCTGTTTATATTCTGTGGTGCCTGTTGTGATATCTTTTTAATTTACAATCCAGTTTTATTTGGGTCTTCTCCTTTTTTTGTTTTGTGAGTCTGGATAAAGATTTGGCAATTTTGTGTACTCTTTCGAAGAATCAACATTTACTTTCATTGGTCTTTTGTATGGTTTTCTTGTTTCGAATGTTATTTATTTATGCCCTAACTTTACTTACTTCTGTCCTTCTGGCTGCTTTAGGGTTCTTTTGTTCTTCTTCTCCTTGGTCTTTAAGATGTGCAATCAGGTTGTTTATTTGTGCTTTTTCTTGTTTCCTAAGGTGTGCTTGTATGCCTATGATCTTCCCTCTCAGTACTGCCTTAGCTGTGTTCCAAATATTTTGATAGCTTGTGTCTTCATTTTTATTGAACTCTTGAAAAATTTTGATTTCTTCCTTTATTTCCTCTTTGACCCAGTAGTTATTAAATAGTGTACTGTTTAGTTTCCACATTTTGGGAGTATTCCTGATCTTTTGTTGATTGTTAAGTGTTAGTTTCATTCCACTGTGGTCTGAGAAGATGCTTGGGATGATTTCAGTGCTCTTGAATTTGCTGATGCTGTCTTTGTGACCTGCCATACGGTCTATCCTTGACAATGAGCCACGTGGACTTGAGTAGAATGTGTATTCCAGTTTCCTGGGGTGAATGACCCTGAAAATGTACAATATTTCTAGTTTATGTATCTCTTCATTTAGCTTCCTCATGTCTTTATTGATTTTCTGCCTGGATGATCTGTCAAGTTGAGAGAGTGGGGTGCTGAAGTCCCCTACTATGACTGTGTTGCTGTTAATATATTGCTGTAGTGCTTTCAGTAGATGTTTGATGTATTTAGATGGTTTCTCGTTGGGTACATAGATGTTTATAATTGTTAAGTCCTCTTGATTGACTGATCCTCTGAGCATTAAGTAATGTCCATCCCTATCTTTTTAAATTTTATTTATTTTAAAGTCTATCATGTCAGATATGAGAATAGCTGTCCCTGCCCTTTTTTGTGGGCCATTGGCTTGTATGATAGTTTTCCATCTTTTCACTCTGAGTCTGTGTTTGTCTTGTTGAGTTAGGTCGGTTTCCTGTAGACAGCATATTGTTGGGTTGTGTTTTTTGATCCATCTTCCTACTCTGTGCTTTTTATTTTTTTTTAATTATCTTTATTTATTGTATAGAGACAGCCAGAATTCAAGAGAGAAGGGTGTGGTAAAGAGGGAGAGAGACAGAGAGACACCTGCAGCCCTTCTTCACCACTTGTAAAGCTTTCCCCCTGAAGGTGGCAACCGGGGGCTCGAACCCAGGTTCTTGCGCATTGTAATACATGCACGTAACCAGGTGCGCCACTACCCAGCCCCCTTTGTGCCTTTTAATAGGTGAATTCAGGACATTGACATTTATTGATATCATAGATTAAAGATAATTTAATGCCATTATTGTAGATTTTTAGAGTGCTCTGATCTATGTCATATTTATGGTGGGTTGGCTGAAGACCTGTTGGAACTTCTTTCAGGGCAGGCTTGGTGATAGTTGATTCTTTCAACTGTTGCTTGTCTGAGAAGGTTTTTATGCCTCCAACTAGTCTGAATGACAGTCTAGCAGGATATAGTATTCTTGGTTGAAAGCCTTTCTCATTGCACACTCTATAGATATCTTGCCATCCTCTTCTGGCCTATAGTGTTTGTGTGGAGAAGTCTGCTGCTAATCTTATGGGTTTTCCTCTGTAGGTGACTATTTCTTTTTCTCTTGCAGCCTTCAGGATCGTTTCTTTATCCATATTCCTTTTCATTCTAAATATGATGTGTCTTGGTGTCTTTAAGTCTGTGTTAATTCTGTCTGAGACCCTCTGGGCTTCTTGTTGTCTAGACTAGAGAAGTTCTCAGCTATTATGGCCTGAAGAATGCTTTCTTCCCTCCCTCTCTTTCTTCTTCTGGTACGCCAGTAATGCATGTATTATTTCTTTTGAAGTCATCTCATAGGTCTCTGTTGTTGTTTTCAATATCTCTTAATCTCTTACTTCTTTTTTAGTTGTCTCTAATTCATCCTAGATCTTGCTAATTCTGTCTTCAGCCTCATTGATTCTATTCTGTCTCCCCGCTACTGTTTTCTGGAGTTCATCTATTCTGTTACCCTGTTCTGATACTGTTTTAGCTTGTTCAGCTAGTTATGTTCATGACTCAGCTATTTCAGCTTTCAGCTCTCTAATAACCTTGATAATTAGTGTTTTCTTCTAGAGTCTCATTTGTTGTTTCTGCATTTCTGATGACAATTCTTTCAAACACTTTACTTACTCCTGTGGTTATTACCTTAACTAGTGTTTGGATGTTGACCTCATTATTTTGTCCTTTAACCTTTGGGGCACTTTCAGCTGGACTCTTGTCCTGGTTCATTTTTCCAATATTTCTTCTTGTTGTTTTAACCATTCCATATAGTATGTTATGAGGTCCCTCTCTCTCAGTATTTTTCAAATTACTTATCAGTCTTGCCTGGATTGACTGTCTAAGTAAGGTACTTAAAGGGTTCACAGTTGTGGAAATTTACAGTTGTGTCAATATTATTTTAATCCCTGAGCTGGAGCACAGTGGTTTTAAAAACCACTTTTGTTCTTTTTCTTCCCTGTAGGCTATGGGAGCCTGAGGGCTTTTAAACTATAAGTAGTCTTCTTAGCTTAATCCCTCACTCCTTACCTAGTGATAAAGCAGGTTGGTGGACAGATAATCCAGTGGTTATGCAAAGAGACTCTCACACCCCAATGATCCAAAGCTTCAGGCTCAGTCCAGTTTCTCTGCCCAGCCAGGCAGCACTGCTGAGCCCTATAGTTTCTAAACAAGTCTGTAGGTTTTTAGGCAACTATTCACTATGTTCTCATTAGGAGAACAACATGGAAAGGCTCCAACTGCACAGCCCCACCACTAGGCCACCAAAGTGTAGATCTTCTCCTGAGTTTCCTGGTTAGTTCTCTGTCCCTGGGTGTCAGCACAGGGCTTCCCCTCTGCTGCTCCAGCCTCTGAGGGCAATAGCAATGGAGACTCACAGTTACATTTGCTGAGTCTTAGGGGAGTCCTCTCCTCCCTTCAGCTGTCTTTTTGTTGGTAAAACAGACTGGAGGTGCTGCCTCAACCAGTAAACTTCCGGACTATTACTAGCCACTTATCTCTCCCTAGGCTCCTGCCCATGAGCCACACATATTTGCACTCACCGGTGATTTGGTGGGTTCCTGAAGTCGTTCTAGTTCTGCCTTGTTGTGGTCCCAGATGATCTCCTTTAGTATTTCTAGTTGACCTGGGAGAGGAGAGATGAGAAACACAGCTGCTTTGCTCCATATCCCTGCCTCCCTCACCCTTTATGTCTTAATCTCCTTTCTTCACCTGATTCTCTTGGACACCTGGTTAAGTGCACATAGAAGGAAGCGTAAGGACCCACACAAAAATCCCAGTTGAAGCCCCTGGCTCCCTACCTGCAGGGGGCCTGCTTCACAAGTGGTGAAGCAGGTCTGCTAGTGTCTTTCTACAACTCTTTCTCAGTGGCTGCCAGGAGCAATGGATTCATAATAGTGTAAACACTGAGCCCCAGCAAAAACCCTGGAGGCAAAAAACAAAAACAAAAACCCTAAACCTTAAGAAAGCCACTTTTAGTCAAAATGTGATTTAACAGGTTACCTGCTATGACTGTTTGCTGAGAGCCATTTGCTTATTAATAAGTACTAAGACCCTTGCATTATTTTTAATCATAGTTAGCATAAATGTTAGTTTTCCTTATGTCAGACAAAGGGTAATCAAACATACTGACCTCTGAGAAAATACATAGCTTCAGAGATATGAAGATGCTACCATTTTAATGTTTTGCTGAGTCTTTGGGCAATGAAGGGTTTGCCATTTTCACATTAGAACAGATACAAGCAAGATTGTGCCTTGTCTCGAGTCTCTACCTGAAATGAGCTTATTTATAAAATATCAAACCACCATCTGCAGATTTTTGAAATTAGTGGCACATAAGTAGTCTTTAATTATAGGAAGCACAAATTGGACTCTAGAGTTTTATCTCCTGCCTCATCCAAGTCTGCAGTGAGGTAGGAAGTTTCTTATAGTTGGGCTGAACTATTTTAGATACAAATCTGGAATCTGATTAATGAGCCTGAGATCTGGGAACAGAAACCCTGCCATGCATGGGGAATATAATAATGCTGTCATTGTTTAAAAAATCACTCAAGGGGCCAGAAGGTGGCGCACCTGGTTGAGCACACATGTTAGAATGTGCAAAGACCTAGGTTCAAGCCCCTGGTCCCCACCTGCAGGGGGAAAGCTTTGCAAGTGGTGAAGCAGGGCTGTAGATGTCTCTCTGTCTCTCTCTCCCCCTTTCTATCACCTTTCCTCTTGATTTCTGGATGTCTCTATCCAATAAATAAAGGTAATAAAAAATTTTTAAAAAATCACTCAAGTCACAAGTTGCTCTTCTGTATTTAGTGTTTTTTTTTTTCTTTAACTCTGTACCCAATAGGCATAGAATGAGTGAGTAAAACTCTTTAGTAAGAACAAATAAGAATTGATGGGAAAACTTTGTAAATTATTATTGTAAAAGGTTTTACATTTGACATTCATGTCCGCAATCTTACTGGATGTGATGCTAATGGAATAAAACCAGAGAACTATAAAACACAACTAGAAATTCTCAAAAGAAGTCAAACTGCCATTGGAAAATATGTTAAATTTATTTAAGCCCTATGACCAAAAAACATCATCATCAATAGTTATTGACTTAGAAGATAAAATTCTTTGCAGTTTCCTAAGGCAGGGCTTGAAACCATAAATTTTAAGAGACAGTATTATTTTTCTATTATCTGATTGTGCTGTGTCCTCCCTCCTCAAGTCATCAAAAATTCTCTTCTACCCAATTCAATTCATGAGCTGTCCTTCCAGCTGGATAATAAATAAATGTTGTTTGCTAGTATTCTTTAGATGGAATTAATTTTTGAATGGCCTAATCAACTGTGACCCTAAATGAGAATCACAATGGTAAGGGTTATAAAAGCAGGAGTCTAGAAGTATTGAATAACTTACAAATCCACTATTAGGACTTAATCTTAGCCTGCTTATGTTACGTTGGTTTGGGTTGTGTTTTTCTCACTGCTGAAAATAAGTTATCAAGCAACTCCTCAACTCACTTAAGCTCAAAACCCATAAAAAAAAAAAATGAAACATGGAAAGAAGGCCTCACTCCCTGTTAAAAGACTTGACCTTTTTTTCTTAGGGCCTGTTAGGAACTTAAGTGTTGAACTGAAAGATGAGCTCCTGGATGATTTCTATGCATTAGGATGCTGGATCTGATCTGTCAAGATTCTGTTTCTTTATTAACCTCATTCTCATGGGACCATTTTCACAATAAAATTGGTCACATCTCAAACCATCATATTGTTTAGTGGGATCACTTAAATTCAGTAAATGGAAGTGCCCATGTTCTTTGAGTTAGAATGTAGTTTTGAGAAATTCTTACAACATTTGAATTTTTTTTTTCCATTTTGAATATTCCCTCTTCATGTACATAGCAGCAATGCTTGAACTTTAAACACCCTGAGCACATCTTAGAAAGTAAAGCTGGGGGTGGGATATGGAGATTGGGCGGTGGGAATTGTGTGGAGTTGTACCCCTCCTACCCTATGGTTTTGTTAATCAATCCTTTCCTAAATAAATAATAATAATAATAATAATAATAATAAAGCTTAGGTGGCACAGTGGATAAAGTGTGGGACTCACAAGTAGAAGAAATAAGCAGCATAGGAAACACTTCCGTTGGGTTCCACAAAGCAACAGAAAGGGGCTAGGGAGATAGAATGTAGGACTTGGATCCAAGAGGTCCCAAATTCAGTCCTGAGTACCATCGATAGCAAGAGACAAGCTGTCTTGGGTTTAAAACAAAAACAAACAGAAAACAACAGAAAGGAATAGGCAGGATTTGGGGAAGAAGAAAAAAAAAAAAACAGCAACCACAAAACATCTGTTAGACAATGGACAACAAACAGGCAGCACAGAAATGTGATCCCTCAGAAAGCTGAAGAAAAAAAAAAAAAGAAAGAAAGTAAAGCTGGGGAGCCCCGGCTCAGCAGCAGGTTAAGCACACATGGTGCAAAGCGCAAGGACCGGCTTAAGGATCCCGGTTTGAGCCCCGGTTCCCCACCTGCAGGAGGGTCACTTCATAAGCGGTGAAGCAGATCTGCAGGTGTCTACCTTTCTCTCCCCCTCCTCTGTCTTCCCCTCCTATCTCCATTTCTCTCTGCCCTATCCAACAACAACGACAGCAATAACAACAACAATAATAACAACGACGATAAACAACAAGGGCAACAAAAGGGAAAAAGAAGTAAAAAATAATTTTTAAAAAGAAAGAAAGAAAGTAAAGCCGCGGGTGTTGCCACCGTCTGGCTTAAACACAGAGCTCTGACGCCCTGTGATGGTGTTCACCCATGGCCCCATCACCTCCATGTTTGTACGTTTGGCCCGGCTGTGGGTAAGAATTCTAAGCCTCGCTTCAGTTTGCTCTCACTCTGGCTTCTCTGTTGTTAATGCTGCGCCTTGGCTTCCTGTGCTCTGCTTGTATTGCAATGTAAAACGTCTTTTGTCTCTTCTGTCTTTGTCGCTGCCAGCTGCTAATCTGAATGAGGTGGAAAAAGGTTAGTTGACTTTTAAGTCTATTATGATTTTCCTGTGAGTTTCCTTCTTTCTTTTCTAACGACATAGATTTCATAGTGTGTATTTATGGTATTAAAAAAAAAGAATGTTGACAAATTATGAAATGTGAAATTCATACATTTAACTTGGTCGTTGACAGATGAATCATAATTCTGCCAGGCATGTAAAAAGTTACCTGAAATTCGCTTTACTAACTTACTAGAAAAAGACAACAGAAACTCCCTGAGTGGGAGATGAGGGAGTGACTAAAGAGAGAGGCGAATGGTGTCACCTTGTTTGTATACTTACACTTTTTAAAGAGACCCAAAATCTGCATCATTTTATAATGAAATACATAGAGGTCACTGAGGAGATAGGCTGTTATATATCTAAGTGTTAACAGTGTAGGAATTTTTTCCATAACTTTAAACTAATACTTTTGGTACCATTGGGAGACGTATGCATCTTAAAACATAAAATAAATCTAGTCAAGTCTGACAGATTGACTTATTGATAAAATGACATTGTCAGCTTCATAATAGACTATAATGAGTATTAGGCTGCATTTTTTAAGTATAAAGAGCCACATCTAGTCACTAACAATGACAAGGCCCTCATGGTTCCCCAAGTATTCCTGAGTTCAGAAAAGGAAGTACCGCCGTAATTGCAGCGACAGGTGTCTTCTTGTGGAAATTTTATCACAAAGATGTAGTTTTGTTGGTAACAGCATTATATATTTTTTCCTCATTCTGCTCACCAAATGCCTTCAAATGCCTGGTTCAGGCACAGAATCCTATAAGGTGCACACAGGTGCTGGTTCTGACAGTCTCGATGTTTGCGAGGCATTGGCCATAGGGAAATAGAACTAACATGGAAATGTGTTGAATTCCAGCTCTTCTTTTTGCTAAGAATTTGACACCTCCCGCCCCCCCCCCCCCCACCTTTTTCCTGTTGCTTTGTTGAGGAGATTCACTGGGTTTAGTTACTTAATTTCTTCTCTGTGCAGGGCTAAGCTTAAAAACATGATAATGGATGTAAGATTTTAAACTATAACCTGTGTAATTTTCTGTGGACTAATGGATCCACTCCCATCTTTGATCAAATGTCATGGTCTCATTCTAAGTACCATAGCAATTGGTGGTCAAAACAGGGTCGTCTAAGGCCTGATTCTATCTCAGAAACACAACAGCAATTTCTCTGTCACTAGAATATTCCTTAAATAGTTCTATTTACCCTCAAGAGCAAACTTGTCAGTATGAAAGTATTTTAAATCACATCATGGTTTCTTGTGCTGGCTAGGTTTCCTGCTTCTGTTTATAAAAGATGCCTTTTCGTTGCATGAATCCACAGTTGGATACATATGACAAATTTTTCTCTTTTTGACTTCACCACTCTAGGGCAACTTTTTTTCAGAAACAGGTAGGGCAGGGGAGGGCAAGATACTGTGGTAGTGAAATTGCTCCTGTGCAGTGGGAGGTCCATATGCAAAATGGCAAAATAAAGCAGGTGCGCTATCTAGGTGAGCTATCTTGTCAGATCATAGTTTCCATTTTTAAAAAATCCAAAACATAATTAGAAATGAAAATTTACAGGGGCTGGTGGCTGGTGGCCGGTGGCTCACCCAGTTAAGTGCACATAGTACTAAGAGAAGCTCAAGTACCTGTGCAAGGATCTGGGTTCAAGCCCCTGGCTCCTCACATGTGGGGGTGGGGAACGCTTCACAGCAGGAAACAGGTCTGCTGGTGTCTGTCTTTCTCTCTCTCCCTATCTTCTTCCTTTGCCCTCTCAATTTCTCTCTGTCCTGTCTAATAAAATGGGGAGAAAAATAAAATGCCCACCAGGAGCAGTGGATTCTTACTGCCAGCACTGAGTCCCAGCGATAACCCTGGAGGCAAAAGAATTACTAAGAATCTTTGCTATTAGCTGATATGTGATTAATTCAAAGTAATGATTGTAGATATTTGTAATAAGGATTTGGGTAATTGCTTGTGTAGAGCAAGGAGGAAACACTCAAGAATACACACCCGGCAAGTAGGGGTCCAATGTCTTCCTTGTCCCCAAGCCAAATACTCTAATGTGTTTCTAGTGGAACCAGACCTTTCTCACACCTTTCTTCTTCCAAACTGGGGAATCTTTTCACGCCTCACAAAAACTGAGTGTTCCTTTATCTCCAACAAGCTTTTCTTCTGCTATCTCTTCCACTAATTGCCCCTCACGTATGTATTTTTGAAAAGTGTAAAAAATGTCACCACCACAAAACCCAGGGGCAGTCAGGTAATCTGTTTTATTGATGATGAAGAAAAGGCTATGTCTAATCAATGATGGCACAGTTCGTTAGTGAAACACTTGGGGCTGGCGGGATGCAGCTGACTTTGTGTAACTCTGGGGGAAACGCTGGGGTTTCCTCATCCTGCCACTAGCATTTATTAACGCTAGTCGCTCTTAAAGTTTGGGACTTTTTCATAAAATATATTTTTTAATTTTTTTTATTGGTGGATTAATGGTTTATAGCCTAAGATAAAATTTTTGAAATGGGGTTAATGACATATGTCTGTGATTAACATGGAAGAGTAAATATAAATTTACAATGCCTATATTGCAGAAATATGAGGCCCCCTTTGTTTATGAAGCTTAGGTCTAAAGCATTTAATTTAATATTAATCATCATCAATGTGGTGTTTGTTTGTGTTCTCTTTTTTTCTTTTTCAGTGCTGGGGTTGAACCCAGGGCCTCAGGAATACGTGGTATATGCACTACCACTGAACCACCTTTCCCCTGGCCCAGCCCAATTATTATATATTTTTTATTTATTGAAGAAAGATAAAGAGCAGAGGCTGGGTGGTGGCATACCTGGCTGAGCGCCTGTGCCACAGTGTGCAAGGACCTGTGTTTGAGCCTCTGATCCCCACCTGCAAGGGGAAGGCAAGCTTTGCAAGTAGTGAAGCAGTACTGCAGGTATCTCTCTGTCTCTTTCCCTCTTTATCATCCTCTTCTCTCTTGATTCCTGGCTCTACCCAATAAAAAAAATTAAAAAAATACAAAAGAGAGAAAGAGCGATCACTATCCGAGAACTATTCTGTCACTTACAGTCTCTCTCTCTCTCTCTCTCTCTCTCTCTCTCTTTTTTTTTCCTCCAGGGTTATTGCTGGGACTCGGTGTCTACACCATGAATCCACTGCTCCTAGAGACTATTTTTCCTATTTTGTTGCCCTTGTTGTTGCCCTTGTATTTGTTATAGTAGTTGTTGTTGTTGTTGGAAATGGAGAGAGAAATGGAGAGAGGAGGGGAAGACAGAGAGGGGGAGAGAAAGACAGACACCTGCAGACCTGCTTCACCGCTTGCGAAGCGACCCCTCTGCAGGTGGGGAGCTGGGGGCTTGAACCGGGATCCTTATGCCAGTCCTTGCACTTTGTGCCATATGCACTTAATTCGCTGTGCTACTGCCCAGCCCCCTCTTTTTTTGTTTTTATTTTATTTGTTTTTACATGGTACGAAGAATCTAATCCAAGATCCTGACCCCCAGATGTGACATGCTTAAGATGGCTTAATGTCAATCCTAATGGTATAAGAGTAAGAGTTTTGATCAAGAAAACTCTATAAATAATAAATATATAATATATGTGCAGGAAATTGTTCCTCACTTTGTCTTTTGCTATCTTTAAGAAGCATTTTATTTATACTGTTTTATTTTCCATGCACACTTCAAATGGAAAGACTTTATTGAGGAATCAGCCTTTGACTCTCCACTTTGAAGTGGAAGTAAATGTTGAATTCAGAAGAGCTCTTGGACTTGGCTCTATGTTTTCCTTTTAGGCAGTGTATATATTTTTGAAATTTCATAAGCTCTTATAGGCAATGACTCTTCTTAATAATTCTGTCTCTAGACACCCCTTTTATAGCTGAGTCACCATAGCTGCTGTTATTTTTTTTGCAGTCTGTTTTAACTAGGGAGAATACTTTGGCAGCTTAATGGTAGTGTGTGGTTTGATTTCATCTTCCAACTTTTCAAAGCCTTCTTAAAAGTATTTGGGTCTCAGAGAACACTTCAAAGACCCTGTGTGCTCTTCCACCACCCCCCACACACACCCAAAGCCTGGAACAACAGTTTAGCTTAACCGAACCTTATTCAGTTTAATTTGGATTTATTTTGAAAATGAAGTTAAATATTTCTGCAGTTTCAGTAGCTGTTGGAATTGGCTACACAGTTAGCATTGATGTTTCAATGAGTGTGCACAGAAAAGCACCGCCTCTACTGTCAGTTTATTTGGAGAAGCAAATCTTTCCATTTTAAGAATTCAAAAAAGATATTTACTGAGAAAATACTGCATGCAGGGTACTGTGCTAAGCATCAAAACTGATACAAAATGCATAAAACATTCCCCTTGTCTACCAGGCAAACTTCTTGGCTTTGCTTTTTCACTGCAAGTTCACATTAGGTCAGGTTTTTTTTTTCTCCCTCCAGTACAAAGTCATTATTTCTCATTGTCCAAGAAACTTAGCAGCATAATATAGTTACTTGACTACTTGTATGAAAAGAGAAATGCTCTTCTGAATTTGAAATCCTGTCAACTTTTACAGTTAAGAAGTACTATGAAGGCAACCTATCTTGTCTCATTTAGCACACACTTGAGATCATTAAGATCTGTCCTTGTTTGAAACACATTCATAACCCTATTACCCTCTATTTTATTTGACCTTCCCCTTTGGAATTACAGTTAGTTTCCTCTCCCGAGGTTACTCTGTGGCAGTGTCCTGATCCTAGGCACACACTATCTTGTACAGCTTTTGCACCAAGAGGAAACTGATCAGTAGTTATATTGCTTCAAGAATTCACAGCCGCTCAAGATCAGTTATTTAATGGTTCCATACTCACATGTGCGTTGTAACCAGTTTAGAGATGGGAGCTGGGGGTGGGGGTGGGGAGAATGGGGCTGGATAGTTTACTGATCATATTTTGAAGGTCAGTTAACTTTCTAACTGATAGGATTAACTTCAGAACAGCACAATAAAAAAGCATCCAACAGTTATAAGGAATTCTCAAGATGCGACTCTTTAAAAAAATAGAAGCATTCCATTCATGAGCCATCCTTTGCTTACTGATGGAAATACAACCAGTGATTCCCATTATTCAGATTAGAAGCTGGGTTTATGTGACCCAGGGTCTGAGATTATAGTTCAGAGCAGGATATGTAACAAATAGGACTGACCTGCTCATATACTTTACTTTTAGGTCCAGTTCAAAGAATCAGCTATGAAATAGCTTCCATAGTCTACCACCTTTAGTTCACCAGTCTTCCTTCTGGTCTGCTTAAAGGAGATTTTTTTTTTTTCACTTGAATAGAAGACAAATGTGAGATATGTGTTTTTAGTGGGGATGAGATAGAGACAGAGAGAAATTGAGAGAGGAGGGAGGGAGCGAGGGACGGGAGAGAGAGAGAGAGAGGGAGAGAGACAGACCTGCAGCCCTGCTTCACCACTCGTGAAGCTTTCCCTTTGCAGGTGGGGATCAGGGGCTCAAACCCAGATCCTTCTGCAATGTCATGTGCGCTCTTCACCAGGTGCACCACCGACTGGCCAGAGATGGAATCTTTTTTTTCTCTTTTTTTGGTGATGAGGATCATTCAGGTCCATTTATCTTAACCTTCCTCAAACTTGCCACTTAGTCTCTCAGACGTCTTCTATTCCAGAGTTCATAGTCTTCCTTTCCAGTTGGGAAGGCTTGACACATTTTGGCAGGTGAGATTTAGGTATAGCTGGGAGTCAGCTGAAGACCACGTACCCCAGCCAGTGAAGATATATCTCAGGCTGAGACCTCAGAGAACAAGTCTGCTCCAGGCTTTCTTTCTTCCCTTAGTCTCCCAAGATTATTCCTTCTGCCATCAGGGTCTCCTTCACTCGCAGTTTCAAAGTCTTTTCCTTCAAGTGTGGATAATTGAGTAAGTGTGTTTCAGTTCTTCATTTTTTGCAACAACCACAGTTTCAGGTTTGCACCAGGCAATTTTCTAGTCAATGCAATGAGAATGAAGATGTGCAAAAGTATATTTAGAGATGTCTGTTCCACATCCTCAAGTATTGTACTTTGAAAAAAAAAAAACAGACTCTCATTTAATATATTCAGTATGTTGGATTATTAACTAATACCCCTTGCTGTACCAACACAAGTAAAATCAAATCTGTACCGTTTATCCCTGTTTTTCTTCTGCATAGTTAAAGAGCTCAAAATGCAAATATTTGAAGGATGATGCTCTTGACCCTCTAGAAATCTGTCTTGGTGATTCTGTGAGGAAGCCAATCAGACTTCCTCCCCTGTCACATGTATGTTTGAAAATGTCATAACAGATTAAGTTTAACACTAGAATTCTGGTCCAGTTATCGAGATGGCTGTCAACAGTTCCCTTTCCATTACTATCAATATTAATGATCCTTTCCTATTTTAAAAAAGCTATTTTTGTATAATTTAAGAATAAGAACGAGAACAGACTGCAGTGTCGGCCCCAGTCCCCTCTTCACCTCTTCATACATCCATCAACCCAGAAATTGTTTTGTACCTGTTTCAGGAAAACAAACAATCCAATAAAGAACTCATTGCATTAGCAGAAGCTGATAACAGTAACATGTTGCAATACCACTGGATCCTCAATTTATTTACTATTCTAGATAGACATGCCCAACTTCAATTGGAAAGTATAACCCTTAGAAAACTTGAAATGAAATACAGATGGATTCATATCTACTATTCCCTATCATTCTTTTGATGTAAGACAAAATAGATATTTGAAATAGAATGATTAGAATTGGAAAATTCTGAAAATGCTGATCCAGGGAGGAAATAACCAACTTCTTTTCTGTTAAGCAGATTTTTAAAAAAATTTTGCTTATAAAAAGGAAACACCTACAAAATCATATGATAAGAGAGGTACAATTCCAGACAATTCCCACCACCAGAACGCCACATATCATCTCCTGCCCTGATAGCTTTCCTATTCTTTTTTTTAAAGATTGTTTTATTTATTTATGAGAAGGATAGGAGGGGAGAGAAAGAACCAGACATCACTCAGGCACCTGTGCTGCCAGGGATCGAACTTGGCACCTCATGCTTGAGAGTCCAAAACTTTACCACTGTGCCACCTCCCGGACCACAGCTTTCCTATTCTTTAACCCTTTAGGGAATCGGGTGGTAGCGCAGCAGGTTAAGCGCGCACGTGGCACAAAGCTCAAGGACCTGTGCAAGGATCGGGGTTCGAGCCCCGACTCCCCCCCTGCAGGGGAGTCACTTCACAGGCAGTGAAGCAGGTCTGCAGGTGTCTATCTTTCTCTCCCCCTCTCTGTCTTCCCCTCCTCTCTCCATTTCTCTCTGTCCTGTCCAATAAGGATGACATCAGTAACAACAACAATAATAACTATAACAACAATAAAAACCAACAAGGACAACAAAAGGGAAAATAAATAAATAAATAGATAGATACAACCTACTTAATACCTCTTCAAACACGGATGAGCTAAGTTTACTTTCCAAAGAGAACAAATACATTTTTTATGGGCACTTATGAATTTGGGGCTCTGTGATAGTTTTCAATGTAGATAAAACAATCAAAAGTTGTTTGCTCAGTTTCTAATCAAGGAGCAGTTATAGTTCAGTCCCTATATGAACTGTAGGGGATGCTAGAAAATCAGCTACCCATCTTCTTTCTTTTTTTTCCACACTGAAACTTTTTCTGACTAAAGATTTGGTCACGTCCATCCTTTATTCAGTTGCTGAGTTTAGCTTAAAATATATCCTATAGTGTGTGTATTGTAGCAAAGGAAAGGACCCTGGAGAAGGGGGCAGAGGGGCTCTCAGGCCTTGCTACGTGATCATGGACCTAATTTGGGAGTCAGACTGTCTTGCAGATACCTATAGTGATGTGATGAGAAATTTAACCATGTGCCAAGAGCCGTATTATATATATATCATTAAACTCCAAAATAAAATAATGAAGAAACAATGCATGCTACAACATTATTATGAAAATGATTAAAGTTCTTTTAATTTTTGGTCAAATAAAATATTCCCACAGGGCACATAATTGGATCCTCTCATAACATGTAGATAATTTCCTTTTGAACTGTTCTGATTAATTTTATCAAAATTTAACACCATGCCTATAGAGTGTTTGTTGACTTGGGGGTGGGGGAATCACTGTAGTTAATTATTTTCAGCCATTGCATGAGCCAAATGAATTTTTTTATCATCTCTGAGACTTAACCACTCTATGCTAGTCTTTTCAAGTACAAAGAAAGAGATGAAGAGAGTGAATCTCTCTTTACTCAGGCCTCCTTCAGTGCTAAGGGGCCAGACTCAAAGTTGGGTCGAGTGCATGACAAAGCAGGAACACTACCCAAGTGAGCTGTCTTACTGGCCCATCCTAGTATTTCTAAATATGAATCTTAATTCTGGGACTTGTAGGAAATGTATATTACACACATAATAAGTTTCAACTCAGAAGGGGCCAGGCAGTGGTGCACCCGGTTATGCGCACATAGTACTAAACGCAAAGACCTTCTCAAGGATCCAGGTCCAAGCCACCGGCTCCCCACCTATGGAGGGAAGCTTCACAAGTGCTGAAACAGGTCTGTGTTTAATCTTTCTCTCTCCTTCTCTATTTTCCTCTCCTCTTTCAATTTCTCTCTGTCCTATCCAATAACATGGGGGGGAAACTGACCTCCAGGAGCAGTGGGTTCATAGTGCTGACACTGAGCACCAAAATAGCCCTGAAGCCAAAATAATAATAATAATAAATAAGTAGGAGCCAATCTCCAGGTATATTAAGCAGTTAATGGAATAAGGCATTAGGCTCACTAATCTCCACTTTTCTAAAGCACAGTAGTTTATGCTTCTCTTCCGTCTGTCACCTGACAGGAAGAGAATCTTCGTTCCTGTTTGGCCTACCCACCTACTAACTCCGGTTCTCATTGTTAAAAACGAAGGCTTAAATGTCTAAGTCAGTCCAGACTCATAGTGGTTGGAGGTAGCTAGCCCACCAGCAGTGTAAAGCTAAATCACCACACGTGAAGACCCAAGTTTAAGCCCCCTAGTCGTCACAGGGGAACACCATTTAGAAAAGAGCTTCACAAACTGTGGACCAGTGCTGTGACCTCTGGCTCTTGCTGCTTGACTCTATCTCTTTCTTGCTCTCGCTCTCTCTCCCTCTCTGTTCCTCACTCTCTAGATCTGGAAAAGAGAGAGTCCACTTGAGCAGTGGAATAGCACAAGCACAAAGCCCTGCCTGGCACAAAAGAAGAAAAAAAGAACATCTGTAAGCCTGCATCTAGAACAACGGACTATCATACTGTCTGTTGTTGACTGAAAATGTGTCCTTTGCCTTCTGTCACCTCTCAGTTTATCACTTCATGACTGTACACATCTGTTAAGGTGATTATCTCAATCCCTGAGCTATCAAAAAGGAGGTTCAGATGTCTTAATTTACATTTTCTTCCCTTGATTTTTCCGAACGCAGTACTGGCTCTGACAACCCATAAACCAAAAATAGAAACGAGAGGGAAATTGCATAATGTCTTGTCAATGCTACAAAGTTTGGGATACATTCTTTTGTAGTAACTAAAAGCATAGGATTACACTACCATTGGCACATTTTATTTCCTCCCAACATTTCCCACTTTGTCTTGAGTTCCAGAAACTTCCCACTGTGGAACACTGGTTCAACTTTAAAAACCGACTTCCCTCAAACACAGCAGAATTCAGTGTAATTACAATATGTTAAACAAATAGTTCAATGTAAACACTCTAATATTCACTCATGGAAAACATAAAGTAATATTTAGAAGGAAGATCTTAAACTGTTTTACTGTCGATTGTGAGGGACTGATTATTAGGCACAGGAAGAAATGCTGAATGAAGGAAAAAGCTAGATCCCAATGTAGGTCAACAAGGGAGAATTCTTGTCTTGAAAAGTCTGAGTTTTTCTATCCATAACTATTTAGTTTATCTCCATACAACACTCTAGAAAGATGAAAAGGCAAAGAGACTAAATAAAACTGTTCTCAGTGGTCTCCCGCAGGGAAGGAATGAGGTAAATGCCAGTCGTAATCAATTCACTGAAAACATTAGCGCCCTACAATCTTACCTTATATAATTATCGTGACTTTTATTTTTTATAAACGTATTTGTAATCTTATTTATTCATTATTGGATAGAGACAGAGAAATTGAGAGAGGAGGGGGAAGTAGAGAGTGAGAGAGAGAGGGAGAGAGAGAGAGACTTGCAGCCCTGCTTCACCACTCATGAAGCCCCCCCCCCGCGCAGGGGCTTGAACTCGGGTCCTTGCACACTGTAATGTGTGCACTTAACCGGTTACTCCACCACCAGGTGCATCACCTCCTAGCTCCTGTCATGACTTTGAAATGACTGTATTAGCAAAACGTTTAAAATTATGATGCCTGGCAGTAATTTCTATGTGAGTGTTGACTAACTAAACAAGTGTGTTCAAAGTAAATGCCATAATTTGTGCATAAGTAAATGTACCATGGAAAAATCATCAGTCCAGGCTGGTGGAATAGTTCACTTGGGTAGTGTGCTTCTGTGACATGTCCATGACCAGGCTTTGAACCTGGCCTCACCACATTGAAGGAAGCTTCAGTGCTGGGTCTCTTACACACACACACACACACACACACACACTCACTCTTTCTTTCTTCTTCCCTCTCCTCCTCCTTCATCTTCCTCTCTCTCTCTCTCTCTCTCTCTCTCTCTCTCTCTCTCTCTCTGCTTCCCTACCTCTTTCTGTATATATATGTCCATGACCAGTCTTTGAGCCTGGCTTCACCACACTGAAGGAAGCTACAGTGCTGGGTCTCTCTCTCTCTCTCTCTCTCTCTGCTTCCCCATCTCTTTCTGTCTAAATATATATCAGCAGATAATAAATGGCTGGAAAAAACGTAAGAATATTTCATAAAGAAGACGATATCAAGTAATGGGAAATTTGACAACAGATGGAAACATCATTAGCCCAAGCATGAAGTAGAAAAATGAAGTATTTCTCCTTTATTATAATTTATTGAGACAATTTCTTATTAGAGTATAAAGGAAAAATACATACAATGCTACTTGTCTTATATTTCAAGTAGTCACTTTCAGTCTTCAGCTATTACAAACTATCTCTGTAGTCAGTATTCAGCCAATAGATTGGATTTAAAAAAACCTCAAGGTGATTTCATCATGGTAGACTGATAAATCTAAGGGGAAAAAATTATCAAAATGTATTATTTAAAGAAATACTAATTGAAAGTTAAAAATTTTAAATGAAGTCTGTTTCAAAATAGCTAACCGCATAAAAGCTATTAAAACCTTTGTTGTGTCAATATTTAGAGACCAAGAAAGCCTTATTCTGGAAGAAATATAGGAGACTTTTCAGTGTGATCTGATCTGGGGCCCATATTCAGCTTAGGAGCCTATGTGACCTCTACATCCCTGTAGATCTGAGCTCACATTCTGTGGTCATGAGTAGGAACATTCCAAGCTGACCCAATTTCAGGACCCATCTTCCTCAGGTGGAAGATAGAGTATGTTGTCCAGCCTCCCTTCAGAGGATGGAACATTCTCTACTGTTGTTGATCCACATTGAGGGCAAGGTCCTATGGGGGCCCAAAAAGGGGTCTATTGTGTTGTTTCTGATAGAGATTACTGGTAACATTGGGGAGAGGGATTTATTCTAGGTCTAGGCCCATCATGTCTGTTTGGGAATCTCAGGACTCTCCGATTAGGGCCCCAGCTGATGGGGTGGCCTGTTTACTTATTTTTCATGAGAGCAATACTCAGTTCTTTTTGAGCCTCAAGTATAAAAGTATTTGCATAATCATCATGCTATATCCCCTACCCCCTCTTACAGGTTTTAAGCACCCATTTCTAATTTCTACCAAGTGACAAAATGTTGTCTTGATTTTTTTTTTCTACCAGGGTTATCACTGGGGCTCAGTGCTTGCAAAATTCACCAGTTCTTTTTATCAAAGGCTATTTTTTTTTTCCTTTTTCTTCTTTCTTAAAGGAGAAAACAGAAATAAGGGGAGGGTGAGGCAGGAAAGGCATAGGGGAAGAGAGACACTTGCAGTCCTGCTTCAATAGTAGTGGAGCTTCCCCGCCCGTCAAAGTGAGGAACCAGGGGCTTGAAACTGGAGCCTCATACTTCATAATGTGTGTGTTCTACTTTGTGTACCCGGGCCAGAAATCTCAGTCTTGTAATAAAAAAGTACTGCAAATGCCTGATTTATTTTTTAAACCAGTACTGTTTGAATCCACACACTTTGAACAAACAAAAATTCTAATTGTTTTGGAAATGAACATCTGCCTAAAGACATTTCACTTTAGTTTTCCATTTACTGCATGTGAAGCAATTAAAAAGTAATTTAGAAGTAAGTAGAAAAGCCTTTTAATTTTGTCTTCTGAGCCACTCACCTTAAGATCTTACAAAATAACTGTGAGAAAGTCTTCTCAGGAAAAGCTGTATTTTGCTTAACACATCTGAAAATAAAATCTAACCATACTGTTTGGATCTGAAGACATTATCTTAGAGATGGTCAGACATGCACTTCAGCACAGAGTTTTAGAATAAACAGGCATGTACTTTATTTTTCCTTTGGAAATACATATTTTTTATTGATTGAATACTGATCAGCAAGACCGAAAGATAAAAGGAGTACAATTCCACACAATTCCCACCACTAGAGTTCTATACCCTAACTCCTCCATTGGAAGCTTTCCTATTCTTTATCCTTCTGGAAACATGGACCCAGGGTCAATATGGGGTACAGAAGGTAGAAAGTCTGGCTTCTGTAATTGCAACTCCACTGGACTTGGCTGTTGGCAGGTCGATCCATACTCCCAGCCTGTTTCTGTCTTTCCCTAGTGGGGCAGGGTTCTGGGGAGGTGGGGCTCCAGGACACATTGATGAGGTCCTCTGCCCAGGGAAGGCAGGTTGGTGTCATGGGAGCATCTGCAACTTGGTGGCTGAAAACGCATTGAGATTTCAAGCAGAACAAACCATTAAATAATCAGGAACCTAAAGACAAGAATGTAGCAGAGGAGATTTGGAGTCTCCATTTTGGATAAAGCTGGTAGTTCTATTTTAGGTATATTCCAAGGGGCCCATGACTTTATTAAATTTTTCCTGAGCCGGACAGCTAACATACAGGTGGATCAAAGGTATTGTCTGGGGAGATGGTATGCATTTAACTCTTATTTACTGAAAAAAAAATCTATATACTTTGTGGCTCACCTGGTAGAGCACACACATTGCCATTCTCTGGGGCCTGGATTAAAGCCCCAAGACACCACACTGTACTAGGGAGGCATCTCAAACCACCTTGGAGCTGGGTTTCACTGTGTCTCCTCATTCTCATTCTCTCATATTCTCTCTCTCTCTCTCTCTCTCCCCCTCCCTCCTTGCCTCCCCCCCCCCCATTCTTTCTCTGTTTGTCCTTCTATGTAGAGGAAATGAAAAATGGCTACAAGGGATGATGGATTTGTATGGACACTGAGCCCCACTGATAACCCTGGTGACAAACGATTATATACATATATCTACTATATAAATTAACTGACATTCCAAAGAAGTATATACTCCCTGTATTACCTTTTTACTTTTTTCACTCTGGGTCCATGTAGCTGGAGAGTGTTTCGCTGAGATATTACAAGGAGTCATAGAAGGAAACTGGATTTGTCTCCTTGATTTATAAAACCATGGAGATTATGAAGATTTGGGGGATTTTTTTGTTTTCAGACACAAAGAGTGCATACCAATTGATGTCATGCCAAGCTTAAAATAGTCATAACCTCCTAAAATCCTGGTGGGACATTAGGCTGGAAATAAGGATTCTGAGATGCTGGTGAATGGGGTGATTCTCTGTGTAGTAGTTGGTTATGTGTGAATGTCTAAAATAAAGTAACTGAAACAATGGAGATGGAAAGCACTCTGACTTCATTGTCCTGATTCCAATAGAATACTCTGCAGGGACTTATATTATTCACAGTTCATAAGTAGAACCAGCTGTTTGAATCAACTAGTTCTGTATTTTATATTTCCCCTCAACCCCAAACTGCACTGACCTCTGATATCCTAAATCAGGCTGTTGCAGGAAATCTCTTAACCTCTGTGTGAACTAACACCATTTGCTGTGTTGCAGGTGAGTTGTGTGAGGAGAAGCTGGACTTCTGTGCTCAGGACCTGAACCCCTGCCAACATGACTCCAAGTGCATTCTGACACCCAAGGGATTCAAGTAAGTCTGGAGGCTCATGATGGGGGGTGGGGGAGGGAATCTGTTAGGAATCCCTCTTCCCATCTTCTGTTCACACTTTGCTTAGGAGTAAAAGGACACTCAAGCTGCAGCATCAGTGGCATTTTATTTTATTTGTTTATTATTGGATAGTTGTCGTTTTCGCCAGGCTGACTTTGCGGGCGGGAGACAGACGACCAGGGACACATGGCTGAGCGGAGAAGCAATATTTCTTTATAAAACTAATCTAATCTAATCACAACCCAATTCTGTCCTGCTTCTCTCTCCTCCATCTCTCTCCTCCAGTGGAAGAGTCAGGAACCAAGGAAGTACGTAGAATAGGGGGCAGGGAGAAGGAAGAAGCATGAAGTAGCAAGGACTAAACCAAAATCTCCCGGAGGCAGGGGGAGTGAGACCAAACCAATGTTACAGAATGACCATGTAAATAGACCACAACGTCAAGCAGTGTAACAGAAGGGATCCCAGAAGTAGAACTAGAAGCATCCCAACAGATAGTGATAGAAATTGAAAAAGGAGAGGGAAGTAGAGAGGGAGAGAGACACCTGCAGCCCTGCTTCACGACTTATGAAGCTTCCCCCCTGCAGGTGGGGACCAGGAGGGACTTGAGCCTGGGTCCTTGTGCATTGTAATGTGTGCACTTAACTGGGTACTCCACCACCTGGTTCCCTATTAGTGATCGTTTTATAAATGTCCAACATGAACTATATTTTAACACAACACAGCAAATAAAAGGGAATGTTTCCTCTTGCTACACTTAGGAGATAATGTCGCCTATGAGTATGTTTTCTTAAATTTAATTGAAAGCCAAAAAAATGTGTAAAATGCATCTAATATATGCTTTGTAATCTTAAGGATAAGTCCCCAGTAAAATAAGGGACTTCATCTGAAATGCCTGAACACGTGAAGGTCTGCATAGTAATGTGGCCTGGGTGAGGACAGAGTGGCTTTCTGTCACAGACAGAAAAACCTCAGACAGAGAATACAAGGACCAGGACTCCTCCAAGTGTGTGAGAAATGGGAGAGTGGGATAGGCAAGAAGGTACCGTCTGGGTGAAAATGTGGATGGAGAGTTTAGAGTATTATCAGGTATATAAATGTCAGGGTCTTTAAGAGGTCAGGTGAAAATGAGACTTGTATAAATCAAACTAGAATTAGAAATGGGACACGCAGGGACTTGGGCGGTAGTGTAGCAGGTTAAGCACACATGGCTTAAAGTGCAGGGGCCGGCATAAGGATCGAGGTTTGAGCCCCCAGCTCCCCACCTGCAGGAGGTCACTTTATAAGCGGTGAAGCAGGTCTGCAGGTGTCTGTCTTTCTCTCCTCCTCTGTGTCTTCCCTTCCTCTCCATTTCTCTCTGTCCTATCCACCAACAACATAGCTATGACAACAATAACAGCTACAACAAGCACAACAACAAGAGCAACAAAATGGGAAAAATAGCCTCCAGGAGCAGTGGATTCTTAATGCAGGCACAAAGCCCCAGCAATAAATCCTGGAGGCAAAAAAAAAAAAAAAAGAAAAGAAAGAAATGGGACACCCAGAATGTCTGTTATGGTCTGATATGGGCTAAAGGCATTTTTTATTTTTTGGAACTTGGTACATAATCTGTACCTGTTTTTCTCTATGTGTATTCACGCTGCCCCCTTTACCTTAACTGAGTCTTATGTGGATGATAAATCATATTCTCTTCTAGACACAAGACCCCCCCCCCACAGTAAGTGAAAACTTCAAATCCATTTCTTTCCTTTTCAGCAGCTGGAATGGAAATGGAAAGCAGCTGGAATATGTCTGACTAGTAAATGAAATGATTCCATTCCCATAATCCTGAAGCCTATTAAATTTATATTACAATGGCATCTCTTCTTATAGTTGGCAACAATGTAGACATCATTGTATAAATTTCAAACATGAGACCAGGCGGTGGCACCCCTGAGAGAGCATAAATGCTACAGTGTGCAAGGTCCCAGGTTCAAGCCCCCAACAGCCTCTTGCAGGGGGGAAAGGAATCTTCACAGATGGTGAAACAATGTTACAGGTCTCTCTCTTTCGCGCTCTCTCTCTTTCTTTCATTTTCTTTCTCTCTGTCCCCCCTTCTTTCTCTCTGTCTCTATCAAAAATAAATAAGTATAATATAATAATTTTAAAAACTTAAATGTTTTATACATGAGGCAGGTGGGATTCAAAGAGGCCAGGTGTTGATTTAGAGATCTCAAGATTATTCATTTCTGGGGCCAGAGTTGAGATTTATTCCTCCCAACTGAATGATTTAATAATAATGTCGCCTTTAGGGAGTTTTATCATTTATAAATATTAAACTTGGTTTGTCACAGGAATTGAGAATGACACAGTCAAAAGCTGAGCTAGGCTCAACTTGTACATAGCCTTGTGGGAGGTGCCTTTCCCCAATATTGACAGAGCACTTGCCATGGGCCAGAGCATGTAGTGATAATTTCCTCGAATGCTTATGTGGTGTTTTGGTTTTGTTTTTTAAAATATTTATTTATTCCCTTTTGTTGCCCTTGTTGTTTTATTGTTGTTGTTGTTATTGATGTCATCATTATTGGATAAGACAGAGAGAAATGGAGAGAGGAAGGAGTGACAGAGAAGGAGAGAGAAAGACACCTGCAGATCTGCTTCACTGCCTGTGAAATAACTCCACTGCTGGTGGGGAGTCGGGGGTTTGAACCTGGATCCTTACTCCGATCCTTGCGCTTTGTGCCACCTGCACTTAACCCGCTGTGCTACCACTCGACTCCCATTATGTGGTGTTGAATAGCTAGTCACTGTCACGTACTCTACCTTCTTAGTGAACTGATACAGGTTTCACTGTCACTGTATCCAGACAATTACAAATCACTCCGTTTTTTTTTTATTTCTTTATTGGGGAATTAATATTTTACATTCAATAGTAAATATAATAGTTTGTACGTGCATAACATTTCCCAGTTTTCCATATAACAATACAGCCCCCCACTAGGTCCTCTGTCATCCTTCTTGGACCTGTATTCTCCCTCCCACCCACCCCAGTATCAATTCCAGTTCAATTTCTACTTGTGTTTTCTTTTCTGATCTTCTTTTTCAACTTCTATCTGAGAGTGAGATCATCACATATTCATCTTTCTGTTTCTGACTTATTTCACTTAACATGATTTTTTCAAGGTCCATCCAAGATCAGATGAAAATGGTGAAGTCACCATTTTTAATAGCTGAGTAGTATTCCATCATATATATACTACAACTTGCTCAGCCACTCATCTGTTGTTGGACACCTAGGTGGCTTCCAGGTTTTGGCTACTACAAATTGTGCTTCTAAGAACATATGTGTACACAGATATTTTTGGGAGGGTGTGTTGGGTTTCTTAGGATATATCCCCAGGAGAGGAATTGCAGGGTCATAGGGTAGTCCATTTATAGCTTTCTGAGAGTTCTCCAGATTGCTTTCCACAGAGGTTGGACCAATTACATCCCCACCAGCAGTGCAGGAGAGTTCCTTTGACCCCACAAACTCTCCAGCATTTGCTGCTGTTACCTTTTCTGATGTATGACATGCTCACAGGAATTCTTCTTCTAGCGTTTGCCCTTCTTCCGTAGCCAGTCAACATCATCAGGTTGAGCTGATGTAAAGTTTCGAGACCTCCTTTGAATCTGGAGAGGTGGCAGTCATTGACTATGTGGGTCATAGTCTGTCTGGAGCCGCAGAGGCAGTTCGGGTCGTCTCTGGCTCCCCAGCGATGGAACATAGCGGCGCACCGGCCATGGCCTGTTCGATAGCGATTGAGGAGGGCCCAATCATAACGTGCTAGGTCAAAGCCAGGTTGACGCTTGCAGGGGTCTGTGATGAGGTGTTTGTTCTTTACCTCAGCTGACTGCTAACTCTGTTTCCAAGAGACTGGAACAGAGAAGTTCAGTGTAGGCGTAGGGGACCAGATTGGGTGACGAGAGGTCAAGCGTTGGACAGGGTGGGCGAAGATATCCGCGTATATTGGCAGGTCCGGTCGAGTGTAGACGTGGGAAATGAACTTAGATGATGCCGCATCCCGACGAATATCTGGCGGGGCGATGTTGCTAAGAACTGGCAGCCATGGAACCGGGGTGGAACGGATGGTTCCAGAAATTATCCTCATGGAGGAATATAATTTGGAATCGACCAAGTGGACATGGGGGCTACGGAACCATGCTGGGGCACAGTATTCTGCAGTGGAATAGCATAATGCCAGAGATGATGATCGTATCTCATTGTTGTCTTTATTTGCATTTCCCTGGTAATCAAAGACTTGGAGCATTTTTTCATGTGTTAATCAACCTTTTGGATCTCTTCTGTGGTGAATATTCTGTCCATGTCCTCTCCCCATTTTTGGATGGGGTTATTTGTTTTCTTGTGGTTGAGTTTGGCAAGCTCTTTATCTATTTTGGTTATTAACCTCTTATCTGATGTATGGCATGTAAAGAACTCCAATTCTGTCAGGGGTCTCTTTGTTTAGGTATTGGTTTCTTTTGCTGTGCAGAAGCTTTTTAATCTGATGTAGTCTCATCGGTTTATACTTGCCTTAGTCTACTTTGTAATTGGATTCATTTCATTGAAGATGTCTTTAAAATTTATGCAAAAAATAGTTCTGCCAATAGTAAGTATCTGATAGTTCCTGGTTGCTTTCCCCATTTAATAATCTAGGCACCTTTGTCAAAGATTAGATGTCCACAGGTGTGGGGGCTTACTTCTGGGCTCTCAATTCTATTCCACTGGTCAGTGTGTCTATTCCTGTTCCAGTACCAAGCAGTTTTGATGACAGTGGCCCTATAATACAATTTGAGATCTGGGAGTGTGATGCCTCCAGTTCTGTGCTTTCTTCTCAAGATAGTTTTGGCAATTCTGGGTCTTTTCTGGTTCCAGATAAACATTTGTAGCATTTGTTCTATTCTCAAAAATGTGATTGGGTTTTCTTGATGGGGATAGCATTAAATTTGTAGATGGCTCTGGGTAGTATATTCATTTTAATCATGTTAATTCTTCCAACCCATGAACATGGACTATCTTTCCACTTCTTTGTGTCTTTTTCAGTTTCCTTGAGTAGTGACTCATAATTTTCAGTATACAAGTCTTTCACTTCTTTGGTTAGGTTTAGTCCTAGATATTTTATTGTTCTTGTTGCTATAGTAAAAGGAATTGACTTCTGGATTTCATCTTCTTCTAACTTAGTGTTTTCATAGAGGAATGCCACTGACTTTTGTGTGTTAATTTTTTAGCCTGACACCTTACTGTATTGCCTGATGATTTCCAAAAGCTTCTTGCTGGATTCCTTAGGTTTTTCTATGTATACTATCACGTCATCTGCAAATAGGAAGAGTTTGACTTCTTCTCTTCCAATCTGTATGCCTTTAACTCCTTGCTCCTGCCTGATTGCAATGGCAAGAACTTCCAACACTATGTTGAATAGTAATGGTGATAGTGGGCAGCCCTTTCTAGTACCTGATCTGAGGGGAAATGCTTCCAGTTTTTCACCATTGAGTATGATGTTGACTGTAGGTCTGCTACATAGAGACTCCACTATCTTCAGGGATTTTTCCATCTTTCCCATTTTTTGTAGTGTTTTGATCATAAAGGGATGTTGTATTTTGTCAAAGGCTTTCTCTGCATCTACTGGTATGACCATGTGGTTTTGGTCTTGCTTTTATTGATGTGGTGGATCATGTTGATTGATTTACTTATATTAAACCAACCTTGCATCCTTGGGATGAACCCCACTTGGTCACGATGAACAGTCGTTGTAATATATTGCTGTATCTGGTTGGCTAGAATTTTGTTCAATATTTTAGCATCTTTGTTCATCAGAGATATTGGCCTATAGTTTTTTTTTTATTGTGTCACAAAACACTCAGTTTTATAAATTTATTCATTTATTTAACTTCTTATTTATTTTGGATAGAGGCAGAGAGAATTGATAAGGAAGGAGGAGACAGAAAGGGAAAGAGAGAGAGAGAGAGAAACAGACTGACAGACTAGCAGCATTGTGATTTGTGCAAGAGGATATGGTGATGGCTTGGAATGGGGAAAAGGGAATCCTCAAGGTAGCTCAGCTGGGTGCCAGCCTTGCCCTAGTCGTACCCTAGGTTCAAGTCCCTGATGTAAGGAGTTCGGTGGCAGTGCAGGAGGTTTCAGTAAAGTGGCATTTTTCTCTCTGTCTCTCTCTCTCTCTCTCTCTTTCTCTCTCTCACACACACACGTGTGTGTGTGTGTGTCCTCTATCAATTAAAAAGTCATTTTGAAACAATGAAATTGAAAGGGGGAGGGGACAAAAATGCAGAGTTGGGATTTGAATGAAGGCTGATATGTTAATAATTGTCAGGCGGTTATCAGAAGTTCTAAACTGCATGGGAGGTGGTATCAGTATCACATCTCCATTGCCTTTCAGAGATCAATCAGAATGAAATACTGATTCTCATATTTTCCTTAGAAATTATATAACAACTCCATTTGGTTTAACATTAGTCATTTGAAAATACACAGCTGCAGTTTTAGCACTGGCTGGTCCCATTTTCTCTTTGTTGAAAAAGAAAAGAATAGCTCTTATTGTATTTTTTCATTTATTTTTATCTTTCTATTAGATAGGACTTGGGCTAGGTAGTGGCACAGTAGGTTAAGTGCATATACTACAGTGTGCAAGGGTCCAGGTTCAAGCCCCTGGTCCCCACCTGCAAGTAGGAAGCTTCATGAGTGGTGAAGCAGGGCTGCGGGTGTCTGTCTGTCTTCCTTTTCACTTCCCCTTCCCCTCTCAATTTTTCTCTGTCTCTATCCTATAATAAATAAACAAATATTTAGATAGGACAGAGAAATTGAGAGAAGACAGGGAGATAGATAGACACACACACTTACACACACACACCCACACACACACACACACACACACACACACACATACACCTACTGACCTGCTTCACCACTTTCGAAGCAGAACCTCCCTGCAGGTGGGAATGGGGGATCGAATCCAGGTTGGTGATATGTATGCTTAATTGGGTGTTTCAAGCCCTGCCTCCCTTTTTATTATATTTTTCATTCTATTTCAGTTTACTACCCCTAGAACAAAAGAAATGGAAAAAGCTGGAATCTTTATTTTGTATTAAGTTCTGCACTACATTTACTTATAAATACAATACATTAGGAAGGTGATTTGTACACTACAAGTGTTTGATTTGCCTACAGCTTAAATTAGCAAACTGAAGACATGCCCTTACACAATCAATGCTACCATTTCTCAGGGAAATTAAACAAGCAGGTGGTTTTTTTTTTATTTAGTTACATTTTATTGATTTCATAACTATTAATAAGACCGTAGGATAAGAGGGGTACAATTCCATACAATTCCCACTATTAGGTTTCTGTATCCCATCCCCTCCATTGGAAGCCTTCTTATTCTTTATCCCTCTGGGACTATGGACCCAAGGTCATTATTTGGTGCAGAAGGTGGAAAGTCTGGCTTCTGTAATTGCTTCTCTACTAAACATGGACATTGGCAGATCGATCCATACTTCTAGCCTGTTTCTGTCTTTCCCTAGTGGGCAGGGATCTGGAAAGGTGGGGTTATAGGGTACATTGGTGACGTCCTCTGCCCAGGGAAGTCAGGTTGGCGTCATGGTAGCTTCTACAACTTGGTGGCTGAAAAAATAAAAAAGCATTAAGATATAAAGTAGAATAGATCTACTCTGCTTTATATCCTGATTATTAAACAAGCAGGTGATTTTTGAGACTTGCTGTTCTGCTATACAAGTCTCAAGGTGCTTCGTGCACTGGCAGTCTAAGATAACATGTTAGTAAAACTCAGTGGAGATCATTAAAAAATAAAGAAGTCTCCAAAATGAATTCTTAATTCAATATCTATTACTACACTCAATTCGATTCTGTCCTTTTGAAAGAGTACTGCACTGGATTATGCGTTCTGTAAGTTAGGGAACCACTGTGGTCAGCTTTGATGGGTGAGCTTCTTTTATAACTATTTGTAGCTGAGCAGAAAACTGCTTAAGTCTGTGTATACGGTGACTCCCAAGTTCTAAATAACTGTTCCTTCTTGGTAAGTGAGGTGCAAAAAGAAAATGGGCTTAGAAACCAAAACTATCCGGAGCAGCCGGCAAAATTCTCTCGTGACAAATGTCGTTTGGACAAGTTGTACAGTTACTTCCCCTTCATGTTCTTACTACCAAGCTAACAGAGCTGGCTTGCCTTCTTTTGCTTGATTACATCCCTCATAAATCTTCTAAATTGCCTGGAGATATTTTTAGAGCATGATATGCCATAAGCTGTATTTTCAAGCATGCATCTTCCTTAGTCAGCTTTTGAACCTCTAAACGCTATCTTTTATTTCTTTGCTTTCATCCTCACCGTGTCAGATAACAGAGTGGAGAGAACGTGATGGGTTTCATTGATAATAACAACTTGAAGGGATTCGTAATTAAATAATCCCTCCCTAGTTTGAAAGTCAGTCTGAGGTACAAAAGGAAAACAAAACAACAACAACAAAATGTTACTTGTAACATGCCTCCAAGTTCTAGTAGGCTTGGAAAAATGGAATTTGAAGAGAAGGAGATATAAAAAACAGCTCTTAACCACTGTGGCGAATGTGTGGGTCTCTTATCTTTTACTTTGATTTCTTTTCTCAGATAAATAATTCAGAGTGTTTCAAAGCATTTCTCCCCCCCTTTTTTTAATGCTTTGCACTTCAGTGGCTCTGCTCCCATTAACACTGATGGAATCTCTGCTCTCAGACCTTGTCCGTCTAGCGGATAATGTATATGGCCACTTAGGAACCATTTAACTGGACTTGTTTGTTTTGTTCTGATTTAGCATGAAAGCCACTGGCACTAGAGCCAGCAATGCTTCTGTAGCAGACTCGTTGTATTTCTTTTATTTTTAATGATTCATTTTCTGAAGTGAGACAGAGAGGCCAGTGTGCTGCTTAGCTCTGGCATGTGGTAGTAGCAGGAATGGGTCCTGGGGCCTTAGGCATGAAGGTCTGGCGCTCTGCCACTGTCCGACCCCTTGTCCTTAGTTCTTGATTCACGCAGAGTGAGCAGTCTGTTCGTTGCCCTGTTTCCTTGAAGTCAGCCCTCCAGGGTGGTGTAGTGCTGATTTCGCATTTTCAGCAGCATCCCTAATTACTTGGATGTGGTAAATTTTCCCTTTTTCACTTAAATCCTCATCTTTGAAACTGAAAAAGTAGTTAATGAAGCTGGATGGTGGCACACCTAGTTAAATGCACGTAGTACCAAGCAGTACTAAGCACAAGGACTCACACAAAGATCCACATTTGAGCCCCTGTTCCCCACCTGCAAAGAGGATGCTTCACAAGCAGCGAAGCAGGTCCGCAGGTGTCTTCCTCTCTCCCCTCCTACCTCCCCCTACTTTCTCCATGTCTCTCTGCCCTAGCCAATAAAATGGCCGCCAAGGAACACCAGCAATAATGCTGATGGCAATGCAGATTAAAAAGTTATACATCGTTGAGGATGAAGCCATAATATAAAGAAAGGTTCAGAGCAAAATCCATATGCTGTAGGGCAAAGTGTGTTTCCTGGCTTGTCGTCGTCGTCTTCTTCTTCTTCTTCTCCTTCTTCTTCTTCTTCTTCTTCTTCTTCTTCTTCTTCTTCTTCTTCTTCTTCTTCTTCTTCTTCTTCTTCTTCTTCTTCTTCCTCTCCCTCTCCCTCTCCCTCTCCCTCTCCCTCTCCCTCTCCCTCTCCCTCTCCCTCTTCTTCTTCTTCTTCTTCTTCTTCTTCTTCTTCTTCTTCTTCTTTTTGCTTTAAAAAATATATTTATTTTCTTTCTTTCTTTTTTTTTTATTTATTTAAGAAAGGAGACATTAACAAAACCGTAGGAGGGGTACAACTCCACACAATCCCCACTGCCCGATCTCCATATCCCATCCCCTCCCCTGATAGCTTTCCCATTCTCTATCCCTCTGGGAGTGAGGACTGCCAGACCTTCCACCTTCTGCAACCCACAACGATCTGGCTTGTCTTCTAAGGTCAGTGAGCATTTTCTTAAGCCCTAAATAGAAGTGACAGAAATGCTCACAGAAGTCCACTGTGTAAACCTACTCACTCACAGCAGGGAAGCACAGAGGGAAGTTTCCAGAAACTCCCTCCCCCTCTGTGGCCATAGCTGTAGAGGCTCTGGTGGTCCCTTATAGTTTCAAACACAGGTTGAAAGCCAATTTCTCTTAGGTATCCTCAGATAACTAAAACTTCCTGGGGTTTGGAGTCGTAGGTAAAGGTGACAATGTCTGTCTCTATAGTAGGCCTTTAAAAAAATCTTTTATAAGGAGTTGGGCAGTAGCACAGCAGATTAAGCACATGTGGCGCAAAGCACAAGGACCAGAGTAAGG
Organism: Erinaceus europaeus; assembly: GCF_950295315.1. NCBI lineage: Eukaryota > Metazoa > Chordata > Mammalia > Eulipotyphla > Erinaceidae > Erinaceus > Erinaceus europaeus. Next base: position 172,687,823 of record NC_080164.1, on the reverse strand, counting down.
ATCCCAATTCAAGCCCCAGCTCCCCACCTGCAGGGGGGTGGCTTTACAGGTGGTAAAGCAGGTCTGCAGGTGTCTATCTTTCTCTCCCCTTCTCTGTCTTCCCTTTCTCTCTCCATTTCTCTCCATCCTATCCAACAACCACAACATCAATAACAACAACAATAACTATAACAATAAAACAACAAGGGCAACAGAAGGGAAAATAAATAATTTTTTTAAAAAACATTTATACCTGCCAATGTCCATGTTCAGTGGAAAAGCAGTTACAGAAGCCAGACCTTCCACCTTCTGCATCCCCACAATGACCCAGAGTCCCCAGAGGGATAAAGAACAGGAGAGCTTTCAAGGGAGGGGATTGGATATGGAGCTCTGGGAGTGGGCATTGTGTGGAAATTTACCCCTCTTAGCCTATACTCTTGTCAATGTTTCCATTTGATAAGTGAACATTTTTAAAAGAAGAAAAAAGATGCCATCCTAAGGCATGTCTTTTAAGAGGAGATTCCCCATTTGCATTCTCTATAATAACATAACTAATTATGGATCCATTATTTTACCTAGTAATTTTGGTGTTTGATTTTATACCTTAGTAGATTTTTAGATCTGGTAGTGGTTATGAATAGAATAGAATATTTAATATAAATATGACGATTTCTCATGTGTTTGCTTTTCTTCACATCCAATAGTTTAATCATTTTAAACATGGTTTTATTTGTATAGCGAAGTAAGTGAGTCATTGTATTTGTCTGTACTTCAGGTTATTTTAGCAGCATCACAGGTGGGCTACTTCTGCTTGATCTCCTCTGCCAAGTTTTTTTTTTAATTTTTTATTTATAAAAAGGAAACATTGCAAAACCATAGGATAAGAGGGGTACAACTCCACACAATTCCCACCACCAAAACTCCATATCCAATCCCCTCCCCTGATAGCTTTCCTATTCTTTATCCTCTGGGAGTATGGACCCAAGGTCATTGTGGGATGCAGAAGGTGGAAGGTCTGGCTTCTGTAATTGCTTCCCCACTGAACATTGTAGTTGACTGGTCTATCCACTCCCAGCCTGTCTCTCTCTTTCCCTAGTGGGGAAGAGCTCTGGGGAAGTGGAGCTCCAGGACACATTAGTGGAGTTGTCTGTCCAGGGAAGTCTGGTCGGCATCATGCTAGTATCGAACCTGGTGGTTGAAGAGAGAGTTAACATACAAAGCCGAACAAATTGTAGACCAATCATGGACCTAAAGGCTGGTATAGTGCAGATGAAAAGTTGGGGAGGGGGTTCCTCAATTTTGAAGACAGCAAGTAGGCATATTTTAGTTAAATTCCAAAGGGTCAGTAGCTATGCTAGTTTTTTTTGTTTTTTTGTTTTTTTTTTTTTCCTTTTTGCCCCTGAGCCTGAATTCTGATATGCCAGTGGATCCAAGTTATTGTCTGGGGAGATGATGTCATGGCTTGAAAAAGGACCAGAAAGCTGTATCAGGGAAAAGAGTAGCTCCCTAATGTGGGAAAGGGGTATAAATATTGTTGACTGTAAACCCCATCGATTTGATATGATCTGGGGCCCATAATTAGCTTATGATCCTGTGTGACCTCTGCATCCCTCTAGACCTGAGCTCACATTCTGTGGTCATGAGTAGGAACATTCCATGCTGCCCCAATATCGACCCATCTCCCTCAGGTGTAGCATAGAGTATGTTGTCCATCCTCCCTTTGGAGGATGGAATATTCTCTACCATTTTTGAAAGGAGTAAGTTTTAAAGGGAATTTTGCAAATCAGTTAATCAAAGGCACAGTAGAGTGGTTGGACGCACAGGTTCTCTTGTCAAATTGTAGAGAAAATGCTCCAAGAACATCAGCTGTATCATTTCCCTTTATCGGTGCAACTGAGACTCTCCTCTGTGGCCCCCACAGCTTTAGAATGGAAAGGCTGAAATTTTTCACATGAGGTAGGCCCAGGAATCTTCTGCCTTTCTCCCTGCCCCACCTTACTATTAGGTCAGGTGGGTGCCGCCATGACTAGGAAGTGGCTTCTTCTTTTTGAAATGTAATGGTTTTCCTTGTTTTGGTTCAGTCGCCTCAGAAAACACTGACCTGATTTTTCTGGTGTTGTTTGCTTGTTTTTGGACAGATGTGACTGCACACCTGGATACATTGGTGAGCACTGCGACGTTGATTTTGACGACTGCCAAGATAACAAGTGTAAAAATGGAGCCCACTGTACGGATGCCGTGAATGGTTACACATGCACCTGCCCTGAAGGCTACAGGTACCACTAAAAAGAACTGTTTGTCTTTGGATTTTTCTTTTACAGGATTCCATCCTCAATGCCTGCTATGTCTAAGCTAATGGCCGTATTATTTCTATTTATTCTTTAGTGGCTTGTTCTGCGAATTTTCTCCTCCCATGGTCCTCCCTCGGACGAGCCCCTGTGATAATTTTGATTGTCAGAATGGAGCTCAGTGCATCATCAGGATAAATGAGCCCGTATGCCAGTGCTTGCCTGGATACCAGGGAGAGAAGTGTGAAAAATTGGTCAGTGTGAATTTTGTAAACAAAGAGTCATATCTTCAGATTCCTTCAGCCAAAGTTCGTCCCCAAACAAACATCACTCTTCAGGTAAGCTTTACCTTACTGATCTCATTTTAAGTCAATTTAGTTCCAAAGCATACATATCTGAGTTGTTTGTGAGGGATATTACTTCCTTTTGATTATTATTTACTTTTATAAGTCACTTAATTATGCAAAAAGATCGGTGTCTACTTAAGTTCATAGCAGCACAACTTGTACTAGTCAAAACCTAGAAGCAACCTAGGTGCCCAACAACAGAAGCAACCTAGGTGCCCAACAATAGCTGAGAAAGTTGATATATATATACACAATGGAATACTACTCTAGATATTAAGAATAATGAATTCACCTTCTTCGCCTCATTTTGGACGGACCTTGAAGGAATCATGTTAAGTGAGATAAGCAAAAAATAGAAGAGTGAATATGGGGTGATCCCACTGATAGACAGAAACTGAGAAATAAGAGCAGAAAGGGATAACACAAAGTTAAACTTGGACTGGGTTTGGTGTATTGCACCAAAGTAAAAAGACTGGCATGGGGAGGAAGTGTTCAGGTCTGGAACATGATGGCAGAGTAGGACTTAGGTGAGGGGTTAGAGTGTTACACAAAAAAACGAGAAATATTACACATGTACCAACCATTGTATTTCATTGTTGACTATAAGCCATTAATCCTCTCAAAAAGGAAAAAAAAATAATACATGGGGCAAATTATGGTTTCTTGTTTATCTGGTAAATAAAATATTTTAATATATGCTAGATTATAATGATTTCAGGCAATATCCTGTAGGCCTCACCCTTTCATTTTTTTGGTTGAGCTTGGCTCTCCAATAAGGAGCAGAGGTGAACTGACGTCAAGAATAACGGGACCCTAGAAAGTAGGCAGGCCCTCCCCCCTCTCTCTACCGTCTAAAACTTGCCCACATTGAATAATTATTGGGGGTAGTCACAGTGAAACTTAAGCCCTAAGTTTTGCTTAACTGGTATTTCCAAAATCCTCAAAAGACCAGAAAGCAGAATAAAAGCCAATTTCTCTGTGTGCATGCCTTACCTATGAATAACTTTATGTGGAAATCTGTCTTGGTGCAGTCACATATTAAATATATCCTAGATGAAGACCATAATCGGAGCAAAAAAAAAAAAAAAAAGAGCAAGTAAGTGAAAAACAGCTACAAAGAAGGTTCTCAGCACATCCAGAGAGAATCAGAGCATTACTTTGGAATATCAGTGCCCAGGCTGAAACCCAGGGCCTCATGTATTAGCATCATGTTCTACTGATGAACCACCTCCCTGGAGTCCACTCAGTTACTTTTTGTCATTCTCTATAAAGTCATGAATTTACTTGCAGCAATGCAGTTTAGGAACAGCTCACCCTTAGTGCTACTGTTGTTTTCTGAGAGGCATAAGAAAAAAAAATAATAATAATAAAGCACAGTGATGATTCTTGACTCTATAGTCTGTTTCTTGTTGATGAAATCCTTTTGACTGGCTGGACATCCTATTAATGTGAAGGTTACTTCCTGCTAGATTGCCACAGATGAAGACAGTGGCATCCTCCTCTATAAGGGAGACAAGGACCACATTGCCGTGGAGCTGTACCGAGGCCGCGTCCGTGCCAGCTACGACACCGGTTCGCACCCAGCCTCCGCCATTTACAGGTGAAGCTCTCTCAGTTACAGGTCAAGGTGAAAACCATTGTTCCATGAAGAACTGCTTCTTCTCTGTCATAGTGTAATGGTGTGGGGAAGGAATTAAGGTGGCCCTGGCAGGCTTTATGAGAAGAGTGTGTGTGTGTGTGTGTGTGTGTGTGTGTGTGTGTGTGTGTGTGTGTGTGTGTGTGTGTGTGTGTGAGAGAGAGAGAGAGAGAGAGAGAGAGAGAGAGAGAGAGAGAGACTTGGCCTGTTCAGGTTGGAGGGTGTTATAAAGGGGACTGTTTACAAATGTGAGGAGGGACTGTGCAGCAACCAGGAGCTCATAGCCAGGAATCTAGTTACCAACCCATGTGGTTGAGAGGAGCCAGTAGTTCCGGAAATCCACACTCAGGAAAGCAGTTCCAGGAAGAACTGGGATTGTAATGGAGGGACACAACTAATTCTCCAGGAAGAAACCAGGATTCTATTTTTTTATTAGTGATTTAATATTGATTTACAAAATTCCAAGATAACAGGAGTATAACTCTGCATCATTCCCATCACTGGAGTTCTGAATTCCCAACCCCTCTATTGTAAGCTATAGCAATTCTCCTCTACAACTATCTGTCTATATTTTTATATATTTGCCCTTTTTTCTCATATGCTCCCATCTTCTCTGACTTTCCAAGTCACACACACTCCTATTACTACATCCAAATGTCCTTACCTTTTTCCTGTTCTCTCTCCGGGTCCTTGTGGAGCTAGAGTTCAGGGCCCTCTGGTCATTTCTCCCCCCTCTGGAAGTATGGATCAGAATTCTTTTTGGAGTGTAAAAGGTGAGAGTTCTGACTTCTGTGATGGTCCCTCAACAGGACATGGGTCTTGGCAGGTAGATCCATACCCCCAGCCTATTTCTGTTTTTACCTAATGGCATAGGGCTCTGGAACCAGGATTCTTTTTTTTTATTATTATTATTTTATTTAAGAAAGGATTAATTAACAGAACCATAGGGTAGGAGGGGTACAACTCCACACAATTCCCACCACCCAATCTCCATAACCCACCCCCTCCCCTGATAGCTTTCCCATTCTCTGTCCCTCTGGGAGCATGGACCCAGGGTCATTGAGGGTTGCAGAAGGTAGAAGGTCTGGCTTCTGTAATTGCTTCCCCGCTGAACATGGGTGTTGACTGGTCGGTCCATACTCCCAGTCTACCTCTCTCTTTCCCTAGTAGGATGGGTTTCTGGGGAAGCTGAGCTCCAGGACACATTGGTGGGGTCTTCAATCCAGGGAAGCCTGGCCAGCATCCTGATGACATCTGGAACCTGGTGATTGAAAAGAGAGTTAACATACGAAGCCAAACAAATTGTTGAGCAGTCATGGACCCAAAGCTTGGAATAGTGGAGAGGAAGTGTTAGGGAGGTACTCACTGCAAACTCTAGTGTACTTCTGCTTTCAGGTATATATTTTGCACTAGTTTATGGATACGTGTGAACATTTGCTCTCTCTCACAGAAACTGGTGTATATATAGGTTTTGGGACTTTGTTAGAAAGTGAACCACCTGAGATGAAATTAGAGTGTACTATAAAAGGAAAGGTCTCACCCTAGTAATGAAGCTGAAGGGTTGTCATTCCACACGTGAAGTCTCTGGACACAGTCTGAGGTGAAGCATGTTGAGGTGGCAATCGTTGCGTTGGTTAGGTTGTGATCGGCTGATGCAATATTATTTGATATGAATTGGGAGAGGCATACGGGAAAGTGGGCCCTATCCAAGGGTTCCAGGACTGGGGGAAGTAGGGGCTCTATAGTGGAGATGTGAGGTTCCTGCTGTCTTAGGGTTCAAAAAGACAATCGATAGTTAATGTTATCATCACATTATTTGGTAATTGGGTTAACTTTGAAAAATCCTTTTGTTATGGTTTGTTGTACAGTACCCAGTATCTTGTATATAGGAACCAGGATTCTAAATGCAATGACCTTACTCTCCTCCCTCCCAATAGTCTCCTGCAGGGTGCTCCTGCCCCATCCCCAGTCAAATAAGATATTGATAAACAGGAATTCCTCTGCTCCCTAGAGTGTAGTACATGTGAGCCTGTGAAGATTCAGATCAGGTGGAGCATACACATCAGAGAAATAACTGCATCCCTAGCTCGGTGACTGAGTCAAATGGCCATTGATACAACACACGTTCATTGAGCATCTATTCTATGCTTCTGGAAACCAGTATCCTTCCCTTAGGGCACTAATCCATGACAAGCTAATGAATGACTATATGGCTCCGAGATCATATTATTCACTTTAAGATTCTGATCATGTGATCATCTTGATATTGAAGATGTGAAGGGATTGGCATCTGTGAACCACACATTTCACTGGAGTTGTGCCCTTTCTTTCTTTTTTCTTTTTTCTTTCTTTTCTTTTCTTTTTTTTTTTTTTTTTGCTGCTAGATTAACCTTTGGATCCCCTCTGTTGGAGCACTACACTGATTCTTTCTGTCTAGTTCTGCAAAAAAGAGAACCTGGTAAATTTCTTTGCTTGTGGACTTAACTGCCACCATTTAGAGCAAGGTCACAAAGTCATACACAACTGATTTTTCTAGGCAGGTAGCTGAAGTGAACTAAGCAAGCCAACTCTACAAAAAGAAGAATGTGCTCTCTTGCTTTTACTCTTAGACAAAGCTAACTCTTCACAGAGGGATTCTCCTGTTCAGAATGGCTTTGGCAAAATAAAAGGAACAGTTGTAGCTAGAATGAATTAGAAGCAAATTGCTGCCCTAAGAGGACTAGGCTACGTCTATTCAATTATCTGCCCGCTATGTGAAAATGCAGTTCAGCTTTTGCCAGAACTTCTCTAAATGAAATGAGAAAGGTGGATTTTTAAAAAAGATATAGAGAGTATTCCTTCTATTCAATATCAATTTCCTCCTCCTCCTTTTCCTCTTCTTTTACTTTATTAAGTATGTGGTGAGCAAAACTCATCAGTAAACCAAACACACAAGATGGCAAGTCTGTGGTCATTGACTGAGCTTAAAGTAACCGTCTTTGTCTGTATAATTGACATTATCCTAAGACACACACACACACACACACACACACACACACACACACACATCAATGTGCTTCAAAGACCTTCACATCCTAATTTGATCTCTCCTGATAGTTATAGGAAAATTAGATATCATTGTAAGCAAGAATGGAATTAAGTGAGCCCTTTTGGTGGAAAGCTCATTCACTTGGGGATATTTAGAGAAAAGAAATAAACATGTAATTATTGGCTTCCAAGTTGAATACAATAGTTATTTCAGCTCCAAATGGTGATGACTAGGGCCTAAATTATCTAACCACAGTTGGGTTCAGACCATTGAGAAGATTTTAGGGTATTTATTTCATGGTTCATTTTTGTCTTGTTTTACTTTATGCAATGGAAGCACCATGAAATTCTGAGAAACTAGGTTAAAGTTCTTGGTGTTGCCTTATTTAAGTTGGTGCTGACATAAGATTAAAATATTTCTACATATATTGTTGAAAACCAAGGGATGGGAATCGGGCAGTAGCACAGCGGGTTAAGCACACATGGTGCCAAGCGCACTGACCGGCTTAAGGATCCTGGTTCGAGCCTCTGGCTCCCCACCTGCAGGGGGGCCACTTCACAGGCAGTGAAGCAGATCTGTAGGTGTCTATCTTTCTTTCCCCCTCTCTGTCTTCCCCTCCTCTCTCCATTTCTCTCTGTCCTAACAACATCAATAACAACAATAATGACTACAACAACAAAAAGGGGCAACAAAAAGGGAAAATAAGTAAATTTTTAAAAAAAAAGAGAGAGATTATATCCAAGGAAGGACTTGCTATAAGAGTTTTATTTGAGTCTATGTTCATTATCATTTTATCCAACAAACCATGGAGCATGCACTGTAACATTTATAAAAAAGAAAAATAGGGGGTCGGGCGGTGGCGCAGTGGGTTAAGCGCATGTGGCGCAAAGCGCAAGGACCCGCGTAAGGATCCCAGTTTGAGCCCCCGGCTCCCCACCCGCAGGGGAGTCGCTTCACAGGCGGTGAAGCAGGTCTGCAGGTGTCTATCTTTCTCTCCCCCACTCTGTCTTCCCCTCCTCTCTCCATTTCTCTCTGTCCTATCCAACAACGAATAGCGTCAACAAGGGCAATAACAATAACCACAACGAGGCTACAACAACAAGGGCAACAAAAGGGGGAAAAAATGGCCTCCAGGAGCGGTGGATTCATGGTGCAGGCACTGAGCCCAGCAATAACCCTGGAGGAAAAAAAAAAAAAAGAAAAAGAAAAAGAAAAAATAGTCACACTGTGTGATTTTCATCAGGAACCTGAAGTTCCAGGTGGAAGCTTCTGTTTGTGAATCACAAATGTCTGTCTAGTGGAGAAGACATGTATTGTGAGATTTGGGCGGGGGGGGGGGGGGGAATGTAGCTTATCTTTACCTTTTGCTGTCTAGTGTATGGCTGGTCATGAAAGGTAATGTTATTATATTAATTTTTAAATGGAAGAAAGAAATGATGATAGCCTTGAATTCAAATGGATACCATATGTCCACAAACATGTAATATATGAATATGTTGATATTTCAGTTTGAAAGAAGAAAATGCTTTTGACAGACTATTGAGAGTGGTTAGATTATGTCAACACAATAGGAGAATCTAACATTTGTACGAGTTAAGAAGCATGTGCAGATCTAGGTATAGGCAGCTGGCAGTGTATCAGTTTAGGCAAACAACTTCATCTCTGTGTGCTCAGAATCTAGACCTATAGGTTATACTTATTCACCCATCTCCCCCACAGTGGGTTGTGATGAATCAGGATTAAATTACTAAACTAAACTTTGTCCTCACATCTTCATTCTAATCTGCCTTCTAGCAATGCAGGACATGTTCTCAATTGCCTCTTTTAGAAATACAACAGAAGAGGGGGCTGGGCCATGGCTCACCCAGTTAAGCACACACAGTATGATGCATACAGACCCAGGTTCGAGCTCCAGCTCCCCACCTGCAGGGGAATGCTTCAGAAGTGGCGAAGCAAATCTGCAGGTGTCTCTCATTCTCTCTTCCTCTCTATCTTCCCCTCCTCTCTCAATTTCTCTCTGTCCTATGCAATAAAATGGGGGTGGGGAAAATGGCTGCCAGGAGCAGTGGATGCTTCCTGCTGGCACTGAGTCCCAGCCATAACCCTGAAGGAAAAAATAATAATAAATGGAAGGAAGGAAGATAGATAGCAGAAGAAATAAAAAGGTTTCCTGTATCTTCATTCTTAATGCAAGAAGTGCAGACTCTTTACCATTTCTATGGAGGACATACCTCTACTCTGTATCCTATGATATACCTCTCCTGGAAATTTTTCCTACAGATGGAGCTCAAGATATGGAAGCCTACTGCACAAGGTGATTCACTGTGGCACTTAATATCAAAACAAATTAGGGGGAGCTAGGTGGTAGCACAGCAGATTAAGTGCACATGGCGCAAAGCACAGGGCTAAAGATCCTGGTTTGAGCCCCCAGCTTCCCACCTGCAGGGGAGTCGCTTCACAGGTGGTGAAGCAGGTCTGCAGGTGCCTGTCTTTCACTCCCCCCTCTCTGTCTTCCCCTCCTCTCTCCGTTTCTCTCTGTCCTAGCCAACAACGATGACATCAATAATAACTACAACAATAAAACAACAAGGACAACAAAAGGGAATAAATAAATTAATTAATTAATTAAAATAAATAAATAAAAGGATTCATAGTACAGGCACCAAGCCCCAGTAATAGCAATGGAAAAAAAAAAGAACGAAGAAGATAGAAATGGTATTTATGTACAAGTATGCTTCTATTCTTCTCACTAGTTTTAATTTTTAAGTTTTTTTGTGGGGGGGGAATACATGGATATAAAAAATACAAACTTATTATTTATCCATCTTTGGCACTTTGCTGCTTTTTTTCTTTTTAACTAAGTGCTATACCTTGGGAAATTTTCAGTACTGTACACAGATCCTTTCTCTTGAGATCCTTTCTCACCCTTGTCTCTTTTTTCCTCCTTTTCTGTTCTCTAGACCAGTACATTTCAGTCTGTGGAGATACCATACTTCATTAATGTACAAATTTGGTTTTGTCCCTAATTTTTTTTTCCTCCATGGATATCGCTGGGGCTCAGTGCCTGCACTATGAATCCACTGCTCCTGGAGTCCATTTTTCCTATTTTGTTGCAACTGTTGCGCTTGTTGTAGTTATTGTTGTTGTCATAGTTGTTGTTGGATAGATAAGACAGAGAGAAATGGAGAGAGGAGGGGAAGACAGAGAAGAGGAGAGAAAGACAGACACCTGCAGACCTGCTTCACTGCTTGTGAAGTTAGTCTTTTCCTTTCTCTCACCTTCAGCTTGTATTTTTCCAAAGTCTGAACTCTGTTCCTAACAGTCTTGCATTTATTCCAAATGCATCTGACCTTGCATAGGCCTTAGTAGAATGTGAAAGGTTCTGCCTCTCCACCATTGCAGCAAAGCCCAACAATACTATTGTTACCCTTAGTTCTCTCATCAGTTTTTTTATGCATATTTTTGTCAGTCATGAAGATGGTTCAGTGGCTAGAGAGCAAGACTTGCATATTTAAGGACTAGGTCCAATGTCTAATGCCACATTCTCTCTCTCTCTCTCTCTCTCTCTCTCTCTCTCTCCTCTCTCTTTATATATACCATAAGACAACATCTTTCAAAACTAAATGAGTAACTGGACTGGGGGGATAACCTAGTGTTTCTGCACAAGACTTATATGTCTGAGGGGCTGAGGTTCCAGGTTCAATGCCCAGTACCACCATAAGCCAGAACAGAGCAGTGCTCTGCTCTTATTTTCTCTCTCCCTATATCTTAATCTCTGTGTTTCTCTCATTAAATAAAGTATATCTTCAAAATGAAATTAATTAATAAATACTGGCAAAATAGCACACCTGGCTTTCTCTTACCATGTTGAGTGACCCAGGTTCCAGCATGGACCCCACCACATTGAAGGAAACTTCAGTGCTACCATGTCTTTCCTTTTCTTCCTCTGCCTCTGTTTTAAAGTTTCTATCTGAAAAATCCAGTCCAGAGTAATGAAACCCCCCAGAGATAAGCCAAACAAAACACTTTATTTTAGGACTGGGGAGGTAGCTCAGCATAGAGCCCCGTCAGTGCATGTGTGAAGCCCTTGTCAGGTTTAATATAGCAACAAAAACAAAAACAAAAGCTTAATACCGAGACAGAGAACTCTATGGTGGCTGATTGGTGCTCTGCTCTCTTTCCCTCTTCCTCTTGCTTTATCCCTCTCATAAGGAGAAATTAATCTTTGTAAAAGAAAAGAAACAGCAGATACTCTGATTAAACCACCTGTCAAAGATACAGGACCCGTACTGACTTGAGATTTCATCTGCTGACAGGTGCTTGACTGCATAGTCTCTAGTGTTTGCAACTTACCTGCTTACTTGAAAAAATTATTTTATTTTATTTATTTAAAATTTTTTATTATCTTTATTAATTGGATAGAGACAGCTAGAGATTGAGAGAGAAGGGAGAGAGACAGAGACACCTGCAGCCCTGCTTCACCACTTGTAAAGCTTTCCCCCGGCAGGTGGGGACCTGGGGCTCAAACTCAGGTCCTTATGCACTGTAACATGGACACTCAACCAGATGCACCACCACTCCGGCCCCACCTGCTTACTTTTATGGGCGAAAAAATGTAGCCTTATTGGGTAGACAGAGAAGAGACGAATCTAGATGTTCTCCAGAAGGCATCTCTTTCTGTCAGCTGGAGAATCTTACACAAGTTGCATCACCATTGTATTTCACTTTTTTCATTTATTTTATTCTCTTTGTTTATTTATTAGCTAGAAGCAGCCAGAAATTGAGAGGAATGGAGAGCTAGAGAGTGAGAGACAGAGAGACATCTGCAGCCCTGCCTCACTGCTCGGCAATGCTTTTCCCTCCTAGATGGGGACTGTGGGCTTGAGCCTGGGTCTTTGTGTGTTGTACCATGTGTGCTCAACCAAGTGTGCCACCACCCGGCCCCTCTTCATTTATTCACTGCAAGATTGGAGGGCACAGATCCTTCCCAAACCTTTTACACATTCAGATACATACCTTAAAGCACATTTGGTGGTCTCTTCCTTTGGTAGGAATGTATGTATTCTATTAGCGCCACCCCCCCCCCAATTTACAGGTGTCTCTGAAGTATCTAAAATGAAATTATCGGTGAAGTTTTTTTTTTTTTGGGGGGGGGCTTCTGATTTCTATTTCATTGCATAGACTAGGCTAGCAGGTACTTTTAAAAAAATCTTAAAACAAAAAAATATGGAATTCTTAAACTTCTTTTTTTTTAGATTGCTTTCTTTTTTTATTATTTTATTTTATTTTATTTATTTATTCCCTTTTGTTGCCCTTGTTGTTTTATTGTTGTAGTTATTATTGATGTCATTGTTGTGGGATAGGACAGAGAGAAATGGAGAGAGGAGGGGAAGACAGAGAGGGGGAGAGAAAGACAGACACCTGCAGATCTGCTTCACCACCTGTGAAGGGACCTGCCTGCAGGTTGGGAGCCGGGGGCTCAAACCGGGATCCTGACGCCGGTCCTTGAGCTTAGCGCCACCTGCGCTTAACCCGCTGCGCTACAGCCCGACTCCCCAAAATATGGAATTCTTGTGACAGCTTAGTTCATTCATTTATTTTTAACAGAGCACTGGGTCAACTCTGGCGTATGGTGGTGTGGGGGATTGGACTTTGGAGCCTCAGGCATGAAAGTCTTTTTTGCATAACCATTATGCTGGCTACCCCTGCCCTTGGCTGTTTACTTTTTTTTTTTAATTTATTTCTTTATTGGGGAATTAATGTTTTACATTTTTTACTTTTTAAACTGTTTACCGTTTACTGTTTAAACTGTTTACTTTTTAAAACTACTGAAACATGATAAGATTTATGGTATGAGTATAAATATAAAAGTATCATCGTTGATGATGTGTGATGTGTCCTGTATAAAAAAAGCAAAACTAAAACACAATTTAGAGCCCCTCTTTTTTTTTTTTTTTTTGGCCTCCAGGGTTATCACCAGGGCTTGGTGCCTGCACTATGAATCCACTACTCCTGGAGGCCATTTTTCCCTTTTGTTGTTGTTGTTGTTGTTGTGCTTGCTTTAGTTGTTATTGTTATTGTTGTTATAGCTCCTTGTGTTGTTGGATAGGACAGAGATGGAGAGAGAAAGGGAAGACAGAGAGGAGAAAAAGATACCTCTAGACCTGCTTTACCACTTGCGAAGCAACCCCCTGCCAGTGGGGAGCTGGGGGCTCGAACCAGGATCTTTACTCCAGTCCTTGCACTTTGCACCATGTGTGCTTAACCTGCTGCACTACTGCCCAGCCTCCAAGAGCCCCTCTTTTTTAAGACCACAGTTAAAACTATTTTTCTGTGAAACCCACAGAATACTGTTGAATAATTGCTTTGTTGTCATACATCCATTAGAAAATTCAAGAGATCCAAATAGATAATAAATAGTCTAAGAAAACTGAGTTGTATAATGGAAATAAATTCAATTTATGTTCTCAGTGCAAAAGCTCAATATTAAGTGATTTATTTGTGACTTTTGTGAGTCATTAAATATATAGTTCCGTAAGGAGCAGTGCAAAAGAGCTTATCAATGCTTAACAAAATCCAAGCAGATATGAAGAATAGCAAGTGGACATATAATAGATTACAATCAATGGTGACTCAATTTTATCATGTGATGACTGGTCTGTCAATCACAGCTTTTATATCTAATGAGTCTAAAGGGAAAAAATTGCTGGACACTATTGAATTTATCTTGTTCTTTAGATGACAGCATGGAAGACCAACTTAGAACATGCCTACCTCTGATTTATTCTCTTCAGACCTCAAACGTACCATAACATCTTAAAAGACAATAATCAAAGGCATTTAATTTCACAGTCCGTGCTGAAAATTCAAAGTGCTGTCTCACTTAGTTCCAAGGAAACACAAATGGAATTAGACTCTGTGGTTGCTCTTACTGAATTCTAGAATGATGAGACTGGACATGTGGACCTTTTGGAGGAAGAAAAATCAATTTAGTTTATATTTCGCTTACAATTGAGAAATTAGAATTCAAGTTTCATCTATCTATCTATCTATCTATCACCTATCTTTTCTTCTCCTATCTACACCTTAAATGCTTTATTGTAACTTTCAAACTCTTATTGTAATATCACTACACATTTTTTCACAATTCTGTGACTTCTAGTAACTATAGTTATACAGCTAAGTGTAAAACTATCATATAAGAATATTTTCCATAAAATTTTATTCCTGAAATACTTGGAATGTGTACCATATGTTTGAATCTTTTTTTAATGATTAGAATGCATGCCATATGTACTAGATGCTTTAAAGTTGTTTGGTTTTTATTTTGTAGTTATAAAACTGTTAAGTAATAATAAAGAGTGCATAATCTAACACCTGGCTTAAATCTGTTTAGCCACTGACTAAATCCTCACTTCCAGCCATTGTGAATCTCCAATGTGTTAGCTCATGTAAAGTTCCTAGAACAGTACCTGACCTGTAGTAGAATTATTTGTCCTTATCATTTGCATTTATCTGACGAGGGGCAGAAAGCAGAGCTACATTACATGAAATCACAATCACCCAATGCCCCACTACTAGTGACAGCAAAGACCAGATGAGCACAATCTGTCTCCCAATGTCATTCTTCAGAACATGACCATAGAAAAATCTCAGAACTTTTATAAAATTCACCTTTAAATTCTTGTCCTATTTATGCTTAAATCCTTTTCAGTATGTAGAAGTATAATCAAACTTGCATTACTAAAACATTATTTTTGCTATCCTTGCTATATGTTTGCTCTATTTAACATATATTCAAGCACTGCTAGGTGTGTCAGTGGATACAGAAATATAAAGTACACGGCCCCTGCTTTACTGTTGCTTGAAATTAGCAGGATCTAAAGACATATGTTCTTCTGGGGGTAAAAAAAAAAAAAAAAAACAACTACAACAAGTAAAACAATGAATGAGCCATGATGAGATGGCTTGATGTTGAAATTACCTAGTTCCAGCTTCTCAGTTGAAACACTGCACAAAACTTCAAAGGCACTAAGCCATTCAATTGTACCCTACACACACACACACACACACACACACACACACACACACACACACACACACACACCTTCAGCACAAACACAATGATGTGTTTGTGCTGATTACCAAAGCTAATGTCTGACCAAGAACACAGTTGCGATTACAGTCTTATCTTTGTCTTTGCAACCGAAGATGAAGAAAGTGGAAGTCTATTTTTAAGATTAATAGCTTAAGTAAGGGCAGTGTTGGCAGAAGATTCATGTAATGTCAATGGAAGACTAGCATAAGACTCCAAAGGAGAAACTGGTTACTCTGTGTATATCTTTTTCCCCCAAATATTTATTTATATATTTATTAGACAGGGAGCTAGAAAGAAATAAAGCATCCCTCTGAGATATGTGACGCCAGGGAGAATTCTTAACCTCCATCATGCAAGTCTGGTGCCCCTACTAAAGTCCAACCTCCGGGGTTGTTCTCTCTCTCTATATATATATATATCATCTTCATTTATTGCATGGAAGCAGCCAGAAATCGAGAGAGTGATAGAAAGGTAGAGAGACAGAGAGATACCTGCAACACTGCTGCCCCACTCTCAAAGCTTTCCCCCTGCAGGTGGGGACTGGTGGCTCGAACCCAGGTCTTTGTGCACATTGGAACAAGTGTACTTAACCAGGTGTGCCACCACCTGGCCCCACTCTATGTATATATTTTAATGTTTTACTTAGTTTAGACATTTAAGGACTTGACCTATACATGCCCCAAAGAAATTAAATTTCTACTAGTGTTTAGCAATATCTTAAAATTAATATTAAAAAATAAAGCTGGAAATTTATTTCTGAAGGACATTCTTTTTTAAATTAATTAATTATTTATTTATTCCCTTTTGTTGCCCTTGTTTTATTATTTTAGTTAGTGTTGTTATTGATGTCATTGTTGTTGGATAGGACAGAGAGAAATGGAGAGAGGAGGAGAAGACAGAGAGGGGGAGAGAAAGATAGACACCTGCAGATCTGCCTCACTGCCTGTGTAGCGACTCCCCTGCAGGAGGGGAGCCAGGGGCTCGAACCAGGATCCTTATGCCGGTCCTTGTGCTTTGTGCCAAGTGCGCTTAACCCACTGCGCTACCGCCCGACTCCCTCCTGAAGGACATTCTTAATAGCATAGTTTCTATGATGGGTGGTGGTGGTGGTAACATATATATATATATTACTAATAACTAACATTTAACTCCACACAATTTTTATTTATTTATTTTACATTTAATTGTTAATTGCATTCAATTTTTTTATTACTGGATAGAGATAGAAATTAAGAGGGGATATGGAAGTAGAGAGGAAAAGAAACAGAGAGACACCTGTAGCTCTACTTCAGCACTCTTGTAGCTTCCCTCCTGCAGGTGGGAACCGAGGGCTTGGACCTGGGTCCTTGCACATGTGAGCTCAGTTAGGTGCACCACCATCTGCCCCCCCCCCCCCCACTTAACTGCACAATTTCTATAAGGAGCATCTTCTGCTGCTGCTAGATTTTCCTGTACATTCTGAGACTTCACTTCTTTTCCAAATTTATGTGTCAGCACCTGAACACTGAAGCAATTATCTCCTGAAGGTCTTTACAATCTATCATTTCTTTCCACATTTCTATTTTTGAGCCACTTTTTCTGTCTCTCTAGTCAATATCCCAGCGTATTAGCCCTTCGATGGTTGCTGTGTACTTTTGGCTCCAATCTATTCTGCCATATTTTGCTTCTGTAGTTAAAAGAATATCCTTGGCACTGCTCTATTGATTCTCATGCTTTTTTTTTTAATTGGAACTGTTTTCATTTTTGCCTGCTGTTACACTGCTTTCAGTTTACAATCTATATTGTAAACATTTCAGAAGCCAGCAGGTAGCTGACCTGTTTGGGCTTGTTCCTTGTCATTCATGCAGTTCAAGTTTGAACCCTAGCACATGGGAGTACCATAACATTAAAGAGAGTTTGAGTCTCTCTCTCTCTCTCTCTCTCTCTCTCTCTCTCTTTCTCTCCCGTCGTTATTTTCCACTTACCTAATCTCTTAATCTTTTTGTCATTATCCATTTTATGAAGCTCTATAAACCTCAGAAAAATTAGGAGGTAGCAGTAGTGATTGTTAAACCGAGCCTCACAGAGGTCCTTAGAAGCTAAAGAGTCATGTTATTCCCAACCATATCTGAGATATGATTCTGCTGAGCATTTTATTTCACGCTATTCCCACTCTCCACTGAGCACAACCTCTTTATAGAAATAACATTTGATGGGCATCCCTATGAAAAATGCAAAGTAAGACTGATAATCCTTTTTTTTTTTGCCTCCAGGGTTACCACTGGGGTTCGGTGCCAGCACTACGAATCCCCTGCTCCTGGAGGCCATTTTTTCTTTTATTCTTATTTTTATTATTCAATAGGTCAGAGAAAAACTGAGAGAGGAGGGGGAGACAGAGAGGAAGTGAGAAAGATAGACACCTGCAGCCTTGCTTCACCACTCGTGAAGCTTTCCCCCCTGCAGGTGGGGACCAGGGACTTGAACCCAGATCCTTATGACTGTACTGTGAGGACTTAACCAGGTGAGCCACTGCCTGACCCCACCCCCCCATAACACGTTTTTTGGCATTTTATTTTTATTTATTTATGTATTTACTTTTAATTTCTGTATTGGGGAATTAATGTTTTACATTCAATAGTAAATATAATAGTTTATACATGCATAACATTTCCCAGTTTTCCATATAACAATACAACCCCCACTAGGTCCTCTGTCATCCTTTTTGGACCTGTATTCACCTTAGAGTCTTTTACTGTGGTGCAATACGCCAACTCCAGTTGAGGTTCTACTTGTGCGAATAACACATTTTTAAATGCCCAGATCCTACATAATTCCTGCCTATATTTGTGTATATATTTGATTTTAACAAGTCTTCATGTACTACGTTTAAAAGACCAGCTGTAAATGATGCCCTAGCATCACTGTTTGGGGATCATATTTGACACAGGTATAGGCTTCTGATTCCACTTTGGAATAACAGTAGCATAGAATGGAACATTTGAAGGCAAATGCATGAATTAGCTTTTGTTATTTCCACATATAGGGAGAATGTGACTGGATAATGATCAAATGTTTTCATTTCCACGTCTTCCACTGGGAGAACGAGTTTATTTTGTTTCCATTTTTAAGGAGAGATTGATTATGTCTCCTTTGAAAAAAATAGTCTATCTTTTTTAATCAAGTACTGGTCTTTATCTTTATTAATTTTAGAATCTTTACATAGGGTGTGTTGCTTGGCATTTGTATTGTAACTTCTTAACAAAAGAAACTGGAAGCCATCCTTTAAGTTGCTTTTTCCTTTGTAGTGTGGAGACAATCAATGATGGAAACTTCCATATTGTGGAACTTCTGGCTCTGGATCAGAGTCTTTCTCTTTCTGTGGATGGAGGCAGCCCCAAAATCATCACCAATTTATCAAAGCAGTCCACTCTGAATTTTGACTCCCCACTCTATGTTGGAGGTAAGAGCTCTCAGACTCAGTGGGATCCCAAGCCTTGTCATCATCATCACAGATTAATTCTGAAGTTGCTAAAGTCTGGTGCCATGATCATTCACCAGCGGTGATCAGTCATTAAAAGATGAACAGCAAAAATTGCCCAAAAACACTGTATTCTATGCCTTGAGCCCCTTGCAGAAGAATTCTTGGGGTCCTTTTAGATTGTCAGCTATCCACAATCTAAGTTTTACTGAAAGTGAAATAATTCAGTTCTGATTTTCTTTATAGTCATCTAACAATATGTATTACCTAATGGTTCTTTTTAATTCACTACTTGAATATAGAGACCTTTCCATATGTCATAGATCCTTTCCAGAGGACTTCAGTCTTAATTTTTGGACCCTTTGTTGCCATTTTTATGTAGATCTTGGTAAGACAAAAAAAAAAAAAAAGATTACATTTTGTTGTTTGAATTTTTGGATTTCAGCTACAGTCCATAGCAGAGGCATAGGGAAAAGGCTTAAATTATAAACAGTGCCCCCATCAACAAAATGATTTAAAAAAAAGAGATAAAGAATATGTAACTACTGCTACTTGTCCATTAAGACCTAGTTCCATAGTCAGAAGTGTACTAAGCATGTGAAAACAGTAACTCGGAATAGTTCTTGATGTTGGAATACCACAGTCAGGAATGTGGTATACTTCATCAAAAGGAGCTATTCAAAGAGCTTTGGAGGAAGTCTTCTTCTCCAAAGAAAACACTATGACTATGAGGACATTAAAATCCCAAGTTTATAATGGGTGGGTAGGAGGGAAGAACTTATGCTAAAGCAAGGTCTTTCCTGTCCCTCGTTCTCTCCCAGAAATGGTACATTTTCTCCATACTCTATAATGCAATCCAGTTCCCAAGATTAGACAATTATAGACTGGAAACCCAAACTCATGGGACTTGAAAGTAAAAGTCTGAATCCAGTACCTGTAAGTGTGACTGTGGGCCACTGGCATCAGGATCACTTGAGGTAACTGTTAACGTTTAGTATTTCTTTCTTTCTTTCTCTCTTTCTTTCTTTCTTTCTTTTTTTTAAATTTATTTATTTATTTTGTTTCTGCCTCCAGGGTTATCACTGGGGCTCAGTGCCAGCACTACAAATGGACTGCTCCTGGAGGCTATTTTTCCCATTTTTGTTGCCCTTGTTTTGGTTGTTATAGCTGTTGTTGTTGGATAGGACAGAGAGAAATCGAGAGAGGAGGGGAAGACAGAGAAGAGGAGAGAAAGATAGACACCTGCAGACCTGCTTCACCACTTGTGAAGTGACCCCCGCCCCCCACAGGTGGGGAGCTGAGGGCTTGAACCAGGATCCTTACACCATGTGCGCTTAACCCGCTGCGCTACTGCCCAGCCCCCTATGTTTAGTATTTCTGCACCCAGCCTCTTCCTGCAGGGTCTGAATCTCAGAAAAGGTGGGCAACAGGACCTGGAAAGCCACCACCTGAACATGCATCCCTGGTGATTTTTGTGTCTGACAAACACAGACCTGGAAACAGCTACTCTAGTGTATCTGCTCACGAGGAGAAAACAGCCCCAGAAAGGGCCAGTGAGTGTCTCAAGCAGAGACATGCAGAAAGTCAAAGACCTTTGGCTTCTAGCCTAGTAGTATTTTGTACCAAATTGTCTTGAGCTTGCTTGGTGTCTGCTGGAACTCCAAAGGGCTCCTTTGATTGGAAAAAGAAACTTGGGATTCTGAGGGGCAGAATCCAAAGAGTTCTAAGTTTCTGAGCCTTGAGTTGAGAGAAAGCCTTGTGTTCCCAGACTAAACTTGCCAGCCAGTAACTCCCAAGTCAAGCACACTAAGCACAGGAGCATGCTGGGGTGGGGTAGGGAGTGGGAGGACAGTTTCTCTGAAGTCACCACCACCCCTTCTCACCCCTCTAAGACCCAAATGTTGGCCTGTAGTAGGATTCCATGCAGGAATGATTTCAGGATCTGGCTTAGGTCATGGAAAGATTCCTTAGTTTTACCAAGTGAAGGCTCACAGATGACTGTCACCAGTAGAATATTTATCTACAAAGACTGCAAGTTCTGTATAGGGAGGAATTTTGCTTATACCCTGGGTTTCTTGAAATGTGAAGGCTTCACTCTCCATTAGCAAGAAAATACTAATAATCTGAATGAAGTGCCATCCAGAGAGGAAGCAGGGGTGTTTTTCAGGCAGTGATATCTCAGACTGAGCTCGGGGACGTTACCTGTGGTGAACTTGATTGTTGCTTGCTTAGAACTTGACAGGGTGAGGTGAGTAAATGGTCACTGTAAAGCCCAACTCTCTGGTCCTGAAGTTTTAGTGAGAAGCATGACTAGAGATTCAGACATTGGGTCTCACCAGGTGATTTCTAACCCAGTGCTAGTGTGTGTCACCTGAGTTCTCTGTACCCTGAATTTTGTCCTTAAGGGGCATAGGTGGTGAGGAAATCATAGACTCAGGTTTGCAGAGCTCTGGACCAGGGCATTAAGTGTTCAGTTTGGAGGAGGGTTTGAAGAAAGGAAGGAATATGGATCCTTCCCCCAATCTCAAGATTGCCTTTAGGTAAAATAGTTCTGCTTTATAGGTTATATGCATGTTATCTTTAATTATATTATATATATTATCTTTATTGATTTTATTTGATAGGACAGAGAGGAATTGAGAGGCAAGGGGGATCGAGAAGGAGAAAGAAAGGGAGAAAGACACCAGCAGCACTACTTTCACCATTCATAAAGTATCCTACCTGCAGGTGGAGACCAGGGGCCTGAACGTGGGTCATGGCACTTGGTAACACATGCACTTACCCAAGCACACCACTGCCTGGCTTCCTCTTTAATTCTTTGAATTAAAGATTGGGGCCAGAGGCTCACTCTCCATATCCCTGACTATACCTGAAATCCAGGTTTGAGCCTCACACCAGTGGATGGTACTATGACACCAGGAGAAATTGTGGTCTAACTGAATGAAAAAGCAATCTGGAGTCTAGAGTGATGAAATCATACATGTCCCAAGGCCTGACCACACACACACACACACATACACATACACACACATACACACACACACATACATACACACACATACACACATACACACACACACACGTAAATAAATAAAATATAAGGAAGAAAGAAAGAAAAACAGTAAAAAATTGACCACCTACAAGGAAGACAGCACTAACTGCAGTGCAACCGACTTCTATGTCTGAAGCTCAGAAGTCCCATGTTCAATTCCTTGCACCACCATAAACCAGAGCTGAGCACTGTTCTGTTTCTTTCTTTTTTTTTTTTTTAAAGAACTTGGGGCTAGGCAGTGGCACACCTGGTTAAGCACTCACATTATGGTTTGCAAGGACCCAGGTTCAAGTCCCTGGTCCCCACCTGCAGGAGGAAAGCTTCAGGAGTGGTGAAGCAGGGCTACAGGGGTCTCTGTGTCTCTCTCCCTCTCTACCCCCCCCATACAGTCTAAATTTCTCTCTGTCTCTATCCAATAAATCAGTATCTTTTAAGATTTTGTCATTGTGGTATCACTGATTTGTGAGACTAGATTCATTTCAGGCATAAAATGTCACATCTGAGCACATGTGTTAGATGTCACATCCACAGGATAACGGTGCCAGTATGCCTGCACACAGTCCACGGGATCCCTCTGCCCTTTCAGCCCACTTCCCATCACCCCTTGCTTCACCTCATTAATGGAGCTTTTTATCCTACTTGTGTACTAAATCTGCTTGGGGCATCATCTGAAAAACAAAATAAAGCTAGCAAGCAAACAAACCCACCCACACCTCTCTTCTCTCTTCCTTACTTCCCAAATATCCCAATCAAGCAGGGCTGGGCTGAGATCCCAAACACTCGGATTTCCATAAGGTCCCTGTGTAAAAGCTAAGAATCCCTGATTGGCCAGGGAAGCCTCACAGAGTCTGACCCCTGACTTGGTTTCCTCTGCAGGCATGCCAGGGAAGAACAGTGTGGCAGCAGCTTTGCGCCAGGGTCCTGGGAAGAACGGCACCAGCTTTCACGGCTGCATTCGGAACCTATACATCAACAGTGAGCTGCAAGACTTCCGCAAGGTGCCCATGCAGACAGGCATCCTTCCTGGCTGTGAGCCTTGCCATAAGAAGGTGTGTGCCCACGGCACTTGCCAGCCCAGCAGCCAGTCGGGCTTTACCTGTGAATGTGAGGAAGGCTGGATGGGCCCACTTTGTGACCAGAGGACCAATGACCCCTGCCTTGGAAATAAGTAAGTTTGGCTCACCTGGTAGCTTGGCACACCTTGCCTGAAAATCAAATTGTCAACAAGGACCAAGGTTCTGTGCTCTCTATTTGAAAGCCAATATTCAAGAGACAAATATTGGTGGTGTGTGTGGGGGGGAGAGGTGTTATTATTTTCAGATGCTGCTGGTCCCTGTTTGGGCACCAGATGCCGAGCTAGCTTCATGGGTGGGAGAGAGACGACCAGGGACTCATTGCTGCGCTGGGATCGCAGTTCAGTCTTCATTGATGAGCGAGAATCTATCAATCTGTCTTCATTAGAAAATCCTGTCCTTTATATCTCCTGAGGCGGAAGTGTCAGGAAGAGGAAGTACGTAGGATGGGGGGTGGGGAGAAGGAAAAAATCCTGTGAACCAATGGGGATTAAACCAGTGCAGGTCTCAAACAAAACAATGATTATGTAAATAGCCCACAGCGTTAAGCAATGCAAGCAAACCTAATGTGATGATCAAAACAGAAGGGGTCTTAGAGGCAGAATTAGAAGCAGACCAACAAGATGCTAGCTCCCTCCAAAGATGGCAGACTCATCTCCAAAATCCAGGCTAGGGATTCGAGAGCTTTATAGTAACAGAAAGGGAGTGGGAGAAAAGTAGTGTACTAGGAAGGGTAGAGGGCTGCAACTGTCAGGTCTTCTCTTGGCACCAGTGGTCAGTGTGTTCAGCCTCCCCTGCTAAGCTGTTAGGTCAAGTTCAAGGTAATATGATGCAAAGCTGGCATCTTCAGATCCTCAAGGTGGACATGAGAAATTTTCCTATAGGACATTCAACCCGCTGTTCTCTCTGCTTTCCATCTGTTGCTCGCCCCAGGTTTATCAGACACACGTACATCATTCGTGAAGGTGTTTCTTTCCTACTAGCCAATAAAATGGAAACTCCTGAAGCGACAACCACAGAGAGGGCTGTGATGGCAAAATAGAGACAAGCAGCAGTAAGACCCAAGGTGAAGGCCTTGGTCAGTTGAGGGTGACTAGACTGGACGTTGAAACACAGTCTGTATTGCTTAATTACAAAAGCAAAACTGGGGAAGGAAGAAATGCAAGAAGGAAAGATAGAAGAAGGGAGTAGATGCTGCTTCTGCTGCCATCAACCTCTCTCCCCCACTTTTTCCCTGCTGGCTGGCACATCTCCACTCCTGCCCTGCTCTTCCCACTGCAGGTGTGTCCACGGCACTTGTGTGCCCATCAACGCATTCTCCTACAGCTGCAAGTGCCTGGAAGGCCACGGGGGTGTGCTCTGTGACGAAGAGGAGGATCTGTTTAACCCCTGCCAGGCCATCAAGTGCAAGCATGGGAAATGCAGGCTCTCGGGGCTGGGACAGCCCTACTGTGAGTGCAGCAGTGGTTACACTGGGGACAGCTGTGATCGAGGTAAGCCTGCCCAGCTGGCATCATCCTCTTTTGGCCAAACAAGAAGCACCCTCATCTTTGACAAGTGAGAGAGAAACAGGAGCAGAGGAGGAGAGAGCAGGATTGATAAGAGGAATGCCAGGTCTTTGCACTAACCTTAGCTGTTGGTGTTGATTTATTGCCTAGTGTTATTCACCAGATGTGACTGTCCTAAATCTGCCTGCTACTTACGTCTGCTCACAGCACTCTGTGAAAGGACTTTTTTTTTTTTGCATATTTGCTAGAAACATTCTTGGCATATTTTGCAAAAACTAATAGAAGCATATTTGCTTTTCTCACTTCCACCCTTCTACTGTTCTTATCAATCAATTTTTGGGGGGTGGGGCCGGCAGTGGTGCACTGGGTTAAGCATTCATGTTACCAGGTACCAGGACTTGGGTTCAGGCCCCTGGTCACCACCTGCTTGGCCGAAACTTTACAAGCAGCGCTACAGCTGTCTCTCTCTGTCCCTGTCTGTATCCCCCTTGCCTCTCAAGTTCATATACATATATATGGAGACTGACAGAGAGAGAGGTATGCACACCACAGCACTGCTCCACCACTCCTGAAGCTCCCCCCTGGTGTAGGCACTCCCTTAGGGTTCTTTATACATAACAAAGCCTGTGCTCTCTTGAGTGAGATATTTCTCCCAGACCCCGGAGATAGGGTATTACTTCATCTTCTAGTATAGACAAGAGAGAGCAATACCCCCACCCTAGGCCTTGTGCCTTCATGAACCCACTGCACCTGCCAGACTGACTTTTTTCCCCCTTCAATTTCAATTAGAGAAGGAGAAAAAGGCTGAAAAATATAGAGAGACACCACGGCACTGTCCCAGTGTTCTTGGTGTTTCCCTGGGTGCCATATATGGAAGGGAGGTAGGAATTCTGCCGTAATTTTAGGGCAGGCGGCTCCTTTTTGGTCTTTCAATCCACTGATGGAACACAGCAGCTGAGACAGATGAGAGGGACGAGGATGGAAGGGGAAGGGCCCATCCACGAGCCCACCTTTCTTCCTCTCCTTTGTTTCCAGCCGGCAGGAATTATGGTGTGTGGATCAGAGGGAAAATGACAGGAGGACCATGCCTGTGAAGTGTGGAGCAGATGGCTCTCTTTGAACTAGTCCATACTAAGGGCAATTTATGAAGTTCAGGGACTGTTACTTGCATTAAGTAACAGATTGAATGATATTAAACTCCAGGTCTAATAAATTAAATTGCATACTCTCTAGAACTGCTCCCTGTGGTAAACAAACCCAGCTGTGAGTCGGTTTAAAAACAGAGGAGGTATAGTTTTGCAATAAAGGGGAAGATTTAAGGATGCAATTTTCTTGTCAGTCGAATAGCATTGTATTTATAGAAACACACACACACACACACACAGCATTCACTTTCTTGAAAATAAAGTCCAAAAAGGAGTAATTTTCAAAGAGCAGTAGGCTGTGGCATCCGCCCCCTTAATATGTAGTAAAAGCCTCACTTTGCAAACAGCACTTATGCACGGGAAGCCAAAGGACCAGTTTCCCGAATGGAGTTGGAGGTTCAGGGTCATTCTGTGTTGCATGCAGGACTGTCTTGAAAAAGCTTGTGCTTTTTTTTTTTTTTTTTTTTACCTTCTTTCTAGAAATCTCCTGTCAAGGGGAACGGATAAGAGATTACTACCAAAAACAGCAAGGCTATGCCGCTTGCCAAACCACCAAGAAAGTGTCCCGCCTTGAGTGCCGAGGCGGCTGTGCAGGTGGGCAGTGCTGCGGGCCACTGCGGAGCAAGCGGCGGAAATACTCCTTCGAGTGTACGGACGGCTCTTCTTTCGTGGACGAGGTGGAGAAGGTGGTCAAGTGCGGCTGCACCCCGTGTGCCTCCTAAGCGCGTCCCAGGCCCCTGGGGTCTCCGGGACGCCGCTAGCTCTTGGTCGTAGTGGACTCATGAATACTTCATAGTGGAAATATTTGAAATATATTGTAAAAAAAAAAAAATACAGAACAGACTTATTTTTATTATGAGAATAAAGACTTTTCTTTTTTTCTGCATTTGGGAAAAAAAAAAAACTGCTTGAACTTAGGCTTCTCCGATGCTGGAGAAGTAGGAAGACCTACCTGGAGGCATTAGAACAAGGATGGGGTCCAAGCACGTTGGACTCATCTTTGGAAGATGCTGAAGACAAGCAGAAGCACATGACATGCAGGCAGGAGAGAAGGGCTGAGGTGCTGCTGACATGAGATGGACATGAAATTTGCCTGGACGGTGACACTCTCACTCCTCCCTTCCACCTCTGTGCTTCACAGGAACAGACCAAGAATTTGTGTGTAAATGAAGCTGCAGGAGACAGAGCACAGAGAAGCCCAGAATTCAACAACGGATGAGCAATAACGTTGTGCAGAGTGTCCTGAGTTCCATTCAGAAGAGCGGGTGTCCTAAAATTCATGTCAACTTCCTTTCAAAATGTCGGCAGGATAGCAAAAGAAGCACACAAAAGTGTTTTATCTACCGTTTTCCAGTATTAATTTCTTGTACTATAAAGGATAAAGGAGATGATAAAGAACCAATAGATTATTGATAAATAAATTAGTAATAATATGATTTTTGTTGGTTTCTATGAGTTCTAAACAGCCCTATACAGTATTCAGTTTCAATGAGAAATATTTATTGTATCAAAGTGCATTGTACTTAACACTGTAGTCCACCCTTTTGCTGTTTCTTGATGCTTTAATATATATTAATTTATAATTGTCCTGATTATTTTTGTACATTTTTCAAACTGAAAAATCAGGATAGGGGGGAGTTGGCAATAGTACTAACATAGGGTTTTATCTTGGGATAAATATGTGTTTGTCTGTTTGCTTACCTTGACATCTGACCACTGACATACTGGCCTCATTGGGGACCCTTGCCCAGAGGATGTAAAGTCATTGTCCAGGAAGAAGTGACCCTTTGTAACATGTTCCTTCAGAACAGAAATGACATGTAGCAATGGACACTAGAAAGTAGATATTTTACAAATTAATATTCCCTTGATGCTTTTTTGCCCGTCTGTGGGGGGTGGGATGGAAAGAGAAAAAGCTGTAATGTCAAGAACTGTGATCCCCCCCCCCAAACAATAAAGTTCCTTGATGACCTTATTATTCCCATGTTAACATGTTTGCTGCTAAATTACAATGTAGAATTGATTTACAGTGGACTGTGGCCATCCCTCATTTGAAAATCCCAGGGCACCCTGTAAAACATTCAGATGTTTTTGCCCAATTTTTTTTTTAACAAAGAAGATAATCAGATGTACATGTATAATTCAGTGTGCTTTGTCTATCTCCAGACTAATATCAGTTACACTACTGATGGTTATAAATTAAACAGATATTTACTTCATTAACAGCTTGGTGGTTTTCTTAGAAATTATATCATAGGTAGTGTCCCCTCCTGAAGAACTGGCTAGTCAAAATGAGACAGGGAAGAAAACATGTCTTTTTGTTGCAATCGGGTTGAGATTAGCTATGATCTGAGGACTTTGAAATGACCACATGAAAGAGATGGATGGAGAACACACTTGGCTAAGAACAAGAGGCCCATTGAATCCGTTGAATTCATATCTACCCCCCCCAATTCTGAGCCAAAGTCTATCTAAGTCAATTTTGATAGTTTTGATTCATTGTTCTGTTTTGTTTTTCCCTTCTGAAAGACCCAGAGTGTCATCCTCCATGGAGGCTCTCAGACAAGAGCTGGTGACATCAAGGTACACCATAAGGGGAGAGGAACAATGTCCAGTGGGTAGGATATTAATGCCCACCACAACATTTATTAGTCTTGTTTTTAAGAAGTTATAAGAAGCTGTCATATAGTAATGTCCAGTTATTTATCCATTCTCCTTTAAAATGTCTCCATCTTACTTACGTAAATATTATATCATCATTGTAAAGCAGCTATTCCCTTGACTTGCTGCTGCTTCTTCTCCCCCCCACCCCCCCCGGGCTTCTGAAACATTCATTAAACAAAGAAACATCTGCAGGGATGACATGATTGAGCTTTGTGTTTAGAGGTGTGTGTTATCTTAAGAGCCACTGATTTTTAAGGGTTTATTATATGCCAGGCACCATGCCAAGGGCTTTATGTGAAATATTTTGTTCATCTTTCACTACAAACCTTTGGGACTGTGCTCCCTGTTTTACACAGGCATAAACAGCTTGAAAACAAAGGAGCTGGAATCCATCTCTGGCCTCTCAGGCTACGGAGACTATATTCAAGAAATAACAACAGTAGCTATGGAACTACCACTTTCGACCAAGGTCCTTTTAAGCTTTGAAGCCTTAGTTCCAACATACTCTCTGTGGAGCATGCTGATTTAAGGAGTCTTGGTTAGAGGTGTTTGTTTCGTTGTTTCTTACAAGGAAACAAAAAAGTGAAGTCATAGTAATTTGCAGACAGTATTCTTTTTCCCTTCCTGCTTATAAAGGCACAAAATGGAATTAGATTAGCCTGAGATTTGGGCTGACTTAGCAAGCTGCTTAGGGCATTGTTTTGTGGTGGGACTGCTTTCTGCATGTGAGCCTTTCTTTGAGAAAATCCAATAGCCAAATAATTACTAGCAAACGACACAAATTAAGGGTCATCATTCACATTCTAAAAGGCTCCATCCATACTCACAAAGCCTTGTCCATGGGCTTCCTTTAAATAGGAGCTAATTATTCCAGAGTTTTCTATAGGACTCAGTATGTTACAGCAAATACATCCCACACATTTCACAGGCAAAGCTCCCACACAGAATAAGGTAGGTTTGCCGAATAGGTAGAGGTGTTTGTTAGCCATCTTTAATGTGTTGACTGTAAATTCTCACTTGGGTGAAGCATCCACAGGAAATGCCAGAGGGATTTGATATGTGTTCACTTTCAGATATACTCATTGACTAAAACAAAACAAACAAACAAAAACGATCACTGTCTCTGGAAGTTGTGTTCACTACATATTCTAGGAAATTATTTCTTTTTTTCATTTTGTATTTATAAAAAGTAAATATTGACAAAACCATAGGATAAAAGGGGTACAACTCCACATAATTCCCACCACCAGATCTCTGTATCCCATCCCCTCCCCTGATAGCTTTCCTATTCTTTAACCCTCTGGAGTATGGACCCAAGGTCAATGGAAGGTCTGGCTTCTGTAATTGCTTCCCCATTGAACGTGGACTTGACAGGTTGATCCATACTCCCAGCCTGCCTCTCTCTTTCCCTAGTGGGGTGGGGCTCTGGGGAAGTGGAGCTCCAGGACATATTGGTGGGGTTGTCTGTCCAGGGAAGTCTGGTCGGCATCATGCTAGCATCTGGAACCTGGTAGTTGAAAAGAGAGTTAACATACGAAGTTAAACAAATTGTTGACCAATCATGGACCTAAAGGCTGGTATAGTGCAGATGAAAGGTTGGGGAGGGTCCTCCATTTTGTAGATAGCTAGTAGGCATATTTTAGTTACATTCCAAAGGGCCTGTGTCTGTACTAGTTTTTTTTTTTTTCTTTCCCCTGATCTCAGGGAAGAGAGTAGCTCCCTAATATGGGAAAGGGGTATACATATTGTTGACTGTAAACCCCATCGATTTGATGTGATCTGGAAATTATTTCTAAATGATGGTGGGCTCACCCCGGTTTCAGAATTGCTCTGAACATTTGTTTGTTTGGCTTGCTTTGTCAGGAGCAATTCTTTCTGGAGAAATGATTGAAGGGTTATTGTAATTGATTCCGTACGGAAAGATCGGGAGTGTTATAGGGTCATCTGCTTCCTATCATCGTCATGATTTTGAAAGTGATGCTGGTGAGACTAAGCTGTAAAAAGCATATGGCACCTCTTAATGTTTTATCTAAGATATATAAAGCTATATTAAGGCTATTTTCCTTCATCATCCTCTCTGTGTACTCAAAAGTGAGTCACTTAGCAGCCCATTCTTCTTTCCTGTCTACTTCTTGAGGCTAATCTTTTGATGGACCTTTATATATATTTTTTCAGATGAGACATATTTATCAGAGAGGCCATGTCAGAGCAGACATGCTGCAGTTGGAGTTGAGGGGAATGTAGCTAATAGAGTCTGCACAAATGACCACACTAATATATACCTTTGAATTAAGGTGAGTGTCCTGAAGGAAACTATAAGATGCTAGAAAGGAAGAGAGTGGATAAATACAACTGATTACCTACAAGGCCATCAGGATGTGGCTCAGAAATGAGACCAGGCTGAGTTATGAAGGGCAAGGTAGGATCTTGAATGGAGGTGATGACATGAGGAGGTTCTTTAAGCAGAGAGAGCAGCCTATGGGTAGGCCAGGGGAGAGAATGCTTCCTCCTGTGGTCAAGGAAAGGGAAGAAGTCAGTGTGATCGGAGTGAAGCGTGCTTGTTTCATGTGTGTGATCACAACCACAATAGGCTGGAGAGACAGCTCAGCCAGTAGGGTGCATGTCTCGCCATGCACATGGGCCAGATTTGAACCCTGGCACCTT
Organism: Erinaceus europaeus; assembly: GCF_950295315.1. Classification (NCBI taxonomy): domain Eukaryota; kingdom Metazoa; phylum Chordata; class Mammalia; order Eulipotyphla; family Erinaceidae; genus Erinaceus; species Erinaceus europaeus. The sequence goes on along the minus strand of NC_080164.1, from coordinate 172,656,884 downwards.
ATGGAACTGGGGGAAGCGCTGGTGCTGTGAAGTCTCTCCCTCTGTCTTTATGTCTCTCCATCTGAATGAAGAAGTCTCTGAAATCTGAATGTGCATGAGGCTCTGGCTGCACACACAAAGCCACACACACACATGCACACATGCACACACACCTTTATTGGCTATATTAAATCACTCCATATTTTTCTTTTGAGCATCTGTTTGCAGTGAATTTTTTTATCATTGTTATCGTTTTTGTTGTTATTGCTGTCATTGTTGTTGGATAGGACAGAGAGAAATTGAGAGAGGAGGGGGAAGACAGAGAGAGGGAGAGAAAGACACCTGCAGACCTGCTTCACCGCCCATGATCCTTACATTGGTCCTTGCGCTTTGTGCCATGTGTGCTCAATTCGCTGTGCTACTGCCCAGCCCCTGCAGTGAACTTTTTAATATCAACAAAATGAATCTGTTTAAAAATAGCAGCAAGTTGTATTGAATGCCTTTCCTCTCCACTTCCAAATGAAGTACCTCCAAACCTCCCAGAAAGAACAGACACTGAGAATAGCCCACAAAATTAGAAATAATATTTCTGTAATCTCACAGGAATTGTCACAAACTGAAAAGTTAATGAAGCTGGATTGAAAGAAGCAATTGTGGGCTAATCTGGGCTTTGGAACTCAAGTACTCTGCTTTCTCCATACTCTCAAGCCAGAGGCTTGAGAGACCAGAAAACTGAAAGGCTTGGCAAAAATATCTTAGCCTAGAGGTGTCTGTACTTCCAACCAATGAAATTCAAGTTGTCTTTATCTACTGGGATGCCCCAGATTTTCTTAAAGAAAGGAAACTTGAGGCCAGAGAAAGAGCTCACCTGGAGCTGGTGAAAGAGCTCACTTGAGCTTACTGTGCGCTGCTTTGCTGTGTGTGGCTCTTGTCTGAATCTGGCATCTTCTACACACTGAAGGAACTTGCAGTAGTGTGGAGTCAGTCTCTCTCTCTCTCTCTCTCTGTCTCTCCTTTCTCCTTTCTCTCTTTGTCCACTGTTATGAGATAGGACAGAGAGAAATTAAAAGAGGATGAAGAGATAGGAGAGACCTAAAAAAAAATTTTAAAAAGGAGAGACCTTTAGACCTGCTACACTGCTCATAAGCAGACCCCCTGCAAGTGGGGAGGGGGGCTCGAACCCAGATCTTTGCGCCTGGTAACATGAGCTTAGCCAAGTGTGTCACAGCCCGGCTCCCCTCCTCCTCTGTCTCTATCTAAAAATGAAAAAAAAAAAAAAAAAAAGGGGAGGGGTAAAGGAAGGAAAAGAGGACAAGAAATAGATCACCAAATATGTACCTTGCCAGGTATGTGCCCCAGCTACAAGCCCCAGCATCACATGGGAAGCATCAGAGTACCAGGGGAATCTCTGATGCAACATTTTTCCTGTCAGTCTATCTATGAATGAAAACACTCATGCACAGGGATCCAGCTCTGCTAAACAAACAAACAAATAAATAATGATAGATGTTCAAGAAATAGCAGTTCAGTAGTATTGCCTGGAAAGAAGGAAGGAGAGAGGGAGGGAGTGAGGGAAGGAAGGAAGGAAGCAAAGAAGGAGTTGAGTCTGAAGAGTCATGCTAATGGAAGTATTTTATCCATCCAGAAAATCCCAGAGTAACCTTACTTACACACTTTAAAGAGGTTTATTTGTTTGTTTGCCACTGGGGTTATAGCTGGGGCTCCGTGCTGACACTATGAATATACTGCTCTGCACAGCCATTTTTTCCTTTTTATTTTTTCTAACTTATTTGCTAAGACAGAGAATTTGAGAGGGGACAGGAGATGGAAAGGGAAGAGATAGAGACACGAGTAGACCTTTATTGTGTGTAAGCTTCTCCTCCCCTGTGCATGCTAATGTGTTCCCTTAACCAAGTGTGCCACCACCAGCCCCATATTGACACACTATTAAGATAATAAAATGGTGGAGCTGGGCAGTGGTGCACCTCGTTGAGTGCACATGATACAATACACAAGGATCCAGGTTCTAGCCCCTGTTCCCCCCTTGCAGGGGGAAAGCTTCACAGGTGGTGAAGTAGGGCTGCAGGTGTCTCTGTCTCTCCCTGTCTATCTTCCCCTCCTCTCAATTTGGGCTGTCTCTATCAAATAAATAAAGAATTAAAAAATGGTAACAAAGTGGTTTTTGAGTAAATACATGGCAATAGAAATATACAAGTCATATTTGGGAGTAATGTCTAAGAAATTCATAATTATCTGATGGGTTGTAGAAGTCTGCTTATGTTATCTGAGTAGGGCAATGATTTGTCCAGACCTGCAGTCCAAGAGTTTTGATGTTACTAGAATGTAAAATCAAATAAAATGATCAAGCGCCTAGTTGTTATGTTAAAAAAAGAAAAGACTAGATTCCAAAATAACAAATAAAATAACTGGCAAGCTAATTAGAAAAGACTGCATAGATCCAAAACAGGCTACAATGAAAAATTAATAATTCATGAAGACATTGGTTATGCTGGGCCAGGAAGATGGGGGAGTTGTGTGAAAATCCCTGTTTTGAGCTTGTCTGTTTCTAAAGCACAAGCTGTTATCTGGGCTGAGTTGCAGTATGCCTACTGCATCAGGCCCCAAAGAGGCATCCCAGGAAGCCCCTGCCTTCTGCCTTCTGCCCTCCACCCATTGTCCACTGTGCTGAGTGGAGATGTGTTTATAGATCATGTCAGATACATGTTTAAGCAACAGCCTATGCAGGATAAAATCCAAACCCTCTGTGCAGTATTCTAGACAGCTCACAAAATGACCTCAAGCCTTTGATATATGTTCTTAGGTTGGTATGTGACAGGAAATAATATTTTATTTTTAAAGATGTATTTAATTTCATAAGAGAGATTAGAGAAGCACTGCTCGGCTTTAGCATATGGAGGGAACAGAGACTGAACCTGGGGAGCTGGGTTGCGCCACTGCTGGCTGAACACCCATGTTACCCGGTGTAAGAACCTGGGTTCAAGCCCCCAACTCCCACCTGCAGAAAGCTTCACGAGTGGCAGAGCAATACTGCAGGTCTCTCTCTCTCTCTCTCTCTCTCTCTCTCTCTCTCTCTCTTTGCATTCCCTCACAATTTTCTTCATCTCTATCAAAGAAATAAGTAAAGATATTAAGATGGATATTAAAAAAAAAAACAGCCTGAGATCTCTGGGTTCTTAGCCATGCAAGTCTAGTGTGATATCTGCTCAGTGCCTAGGGGAGGATTTTTTTAAGATGTCCTCATTTGTTATTAATTGTATGTTACAAGATTCTAAGATTACAATGTATAGTTCCATCCCACACCCACCACCAAAGTTCTGCATCCCTCCCCTCCCGGTATGGGAGAACATATTTTTTAATTTTTATTTTATTGACTTATTCCCTTTTGTTGTCCTTATTGTTTTATTGTTGCAGTTATTATTGATGTTATTGATGCCATCGCTGTTGGATAGGACAGAGAGAAATGGAAAGATAGGGGAAGACAGAGAGGGGAAGAGAAAGACACCTGCAGACCTGCCTTACCGCTTATGAAGCGACTCCCCTGCAGGTGGGGAGCCAGGGGCTTGAACTGGGATCCTTACACCAGTCCTTGTGCTTTGTGCCATGTGTGTTTAACCTGCTGCGCTACTGCCTGACTCCCAGGAGAACATTTTTTAATAAGTGTATTTGTTAAGTTCTTAAATCAATATAATAAAATGAAAGAGAAATGCATATTTATATCATAGTGCAGCTTCTAACATTTGAATCAGTTCAAAGATACTTTTTCAAACCTGTCTGTCAAATTTTCCTCTAAATGAATGCAACTGTATTATTAGAGGGAAAGTCAGTGTAAATGGAATTTGGCCAGAGGAAAAGAAAACTTGAATTTTTCATAAAGGCTATTGCTGGTCAAAAAAAAAAAAACTGAACATCTCAAGTAACAAAAATTAAAGTCACAATGTCATGTATTTGTCTTTTCTGTAGTCACACTATGATTCACAATAAAAAAGAATAGACTGTTTTTCCTAGGAAGTATTTTATTCTGAAAAATAAGACTAATCTCTTTTTCATCCTAAATCAACTTACAGACCAGTTTTTTTTTAATTTTTTTTTTATTTAAGAAAGGATAAATTAACAAAACCATAGGGTAGGAGGGGTACAACTCCACATAATTCCCACCACCCAGTCTCCATATCCCGCCCCCTCCCCTGATAGCTTTCCCACTCTCTATCCCTCTGGGAGCATGGACCCAGGGTCATTGTGGGTTGTAGAAGGTGGAAGGTCTGGCTTCTGTAATTGCTTCCCCACTGAACATGGGTGTTGACTGGTCGGTCCATACTCCCAGTCTGCCTCTCTCTTTCCCTAGTAGGATGGGTCTCTGGGGAAGCTGAGCTCCAGGACACATTGGTGGGGTCTTGACCTGGCCGGCATCCTGATGACATCTGGAACCTGGTGATTGAAAAGAGAGTTAACATACGAAGCCAAACAAATTGTTGAGCAACCATGGACCCAAAGCTTGGAATAGTGGAGAGGAAGTGTTAGGGGGATACTCACTGCAAACTCTAGTGTACTTCTGCTTTCAGGTATATATTTTGCAGAAGTTTATGGATACGTGTGAACATTTGCTCTCTCTCACAGAAACTGGTGTATATCTAGGTTTTAGGACTTTGTTAGAAAGTGAACCACCTGAGATGGAATTAGAGTATACTATGAAAGGAAAGGTCTCACCCGAGTAATGAAGCTGAAGGGTTGTCATTCCACACGTGAAGGCTCTGGACACAGTCTGAAGTGAAGCATGTTGAGGTGGCCATCGTTGCATTGATTAGGTTGTGATAAGCAGTTGCAATATTATTTGATATGGATTGGGAGAGGTATACAGGAAAGTGGGCCCTATCCAAGGGTTCCAGGACTGGGGAAAGTAGAGGCTCTATAGTGGAGATGTGAGGTTCCTGCTGTCTTAGGGTTCAAAAAGACAATCGATAATCAATGTCAACAGACCAGCTTTAAAAAACTATTTTTAAATATTAATTAGCACCGAGTTTGAGAACTAGCTTACTTGGATAGTGGGCTTCTTTGCTATGTATGAGTCCTAGGTGACCTAGGTTCAAGCCCCACCCACACAACATTGAAGGAAGTTTCAGTGCTATATTCTCTCTCTCTCTCTCTCTCCAGTGCTGGCATTATGAACCTACTGCTCTTGGAGGCCAGTTTTTTCCATTTTTTATTGGATAGGACAGAGAAAAATTGAAAGAGGAAGGGGAGATTAAGAGGGAGAGAGATAGACATCTGCAGACCTACCTTACCACTTATGAAGAGTCCCCCTCCAAGTGAGGAGCTAGGGACTCAAACCTGAATCTTTGTATTTGAGCTTACTACTATGTTCATTTAACCAAGTGTGTCACTGCCCAGCATTCCCTTCTGTCTTTTTCTCTATGTGTGAGTGACTAAATTTGAATTTAAAAAAATGAATAGCACGGGTGGTGGCAGACCTAGTTGAGTGCACACAAAAACCTGCGTTCAAGCCCCCTGTCCCCACCTGCAGGAGGGAAGCTTCACAAGCAGTGATGCAGGTCTGCAGGTCTCTGTCTCATTATCCCCTTCTGTCTCCTTCCCTTTCAAATTCTCTCGTCTCTATTCAAACAAACACACAAACAAAACTACCAAATGACCATAAAACACACATAGAAAATGAGAGAACAGGAGAAAACAAGTATAGAGATGATTGCCAAAAAAAACAAAAAAACAAAAAAACTTTTCTGTCATTAATAATCTTCCTTTCTCTTCCTGAAGTGGCTAGAATTACTTTTGGTTGTTTCACATATATTATGGCAGAGAGATTAAGTGATTTGCCCAAGATCACACAATCCAGAGCTCTGACTCTGGCCCTAATATAATATTTTGCTAGAATTAATAGGCAAAGTCTGTGAGTGACTTCAGGACGTTATGCTGGGCAATAAGTAGTTCTCAAGGGCAGTTTTTGTTTGTTTGTTTGTTTTGTTTTTTAATTCCTTAAGTGTCAGTAAACGACACTCACTTTTTCCAGTAAAAAACTCCTTAAGCCATTTTGTTTTTTAGAACTGTCATTTGGTGAAGGGCAATAAATAGGATTTTGAACTGCCATTTTCCTCCAGGAACTAGGCTAGAAGGATTACATGAGGCTGCCTCAACATTTCTGCCATTGTTTTGGTCAGGTGGGTCTTGATGGAACAAGTCAATAGGGGGCAATTGAATTCTGACACTGAGGTGATCACAAGAATATGGAGTATGGAGCCCTTGCTCAGTTACAACAGTTACAAAGTCACAGCCTTGGACTGATTCCAGGTCTCTTGGTATTCTTTGTAAGGAAAAAAAAAAATGAAGAACTTGTCTCTGAATGAGCATGTCTGATATCTCTGGCCACAATCTCAGAGCTCCACATTATCCCAGAAAAGAAAAAGATGCACATCAAAGTGACCTAATCTTACAGTTGCTTGAACCCACTTGGTTTCTGCTCCCAATTTTACCATTCAATTACCTCGACCACCAGTTCTTGCTTTCAATTACATCTCCACATTGATTTTTTTTTCATTCCTATTATTCCTCAGTTTGGTACAATTCTTCTCATCTGATGCCTGTCAACTCCTTTTGGGAGCTGTGAAATGAGTGGGAACACATTTCTGAATGACACGCACAATCCTCTGGCTGATTAGGAAGTAAATCTCTTATCATGTGGCAAAAAGAACAAAGGCAAGATGGTTTCACAGTTCAGAAAATGAAGTGGCAATTCTGCTATCTCTTTAACCCTCTTTCCCCTTTTCCTCCTGTCTTCTAAGTGCTGCTGTATTTTAGGACATGAACCCACAATTGTGCCAATAAAAAAAGTGTTGTCTAAGAATCAAGAGTGGGAGTGTAACTAAAACAGCTGTGATTGTCACCTTGGATGCTCAAAGGTCAAATATGCATGAGACCAGCCTAGTCCAATTGTCAGACATAGAGCTGCTTCTCAAGATACTCAGTTGCCTATAAGCATGCACATACACCAAGCCACAGTTTCCTAGAACAAATTTCTACATAGAAATCCATTCATTCTAGGGGGTCGGGTGGTAGCACAGCAGGTTAAGCACACATGGTGAAAGCACAAGGACCATAAGGATCCTGGTTCAAGCCCCCGGCTCCCCACCTGCAGGGGAGTCAATTCACAGGTGGTGAAGCAGGTCTGCAGGTGTCTTTCTTCCCCCCCCCCGCCGTCTTCCTCTCTCCATTTCTCTCTGTCCTCTCCAACAACGAACGACATCAACAACAATAATAACAGCAACAAGGCTACAACAACAAGGGCAACAAAATGGGGAAAAAAAATGGCCTCCAGGAGCAGTGGATTCATGGTGCAGGCACTGAGCCCCAGCAATAACCCTGGAGGCAAAAAAAAAAAAAAAAAAAAAAAAGAAATCCACTCATTCTAAAGTCTGAATAAATTAAGAAAAACCTTGTGACCTCTTGTTATCTGACCATTTGTGTTCATTTGTTTTTGAAACACCGAGTACCACTCAGCTAAGACAATTGATACTGCTAGGGGGCGTTGAACTTGGGACCTCTTGCTTACAAGTCTAGTGAACTACAGCTACAGATGCAAGACACCCCACCCCCACTAGTCCCTATCTGCACTATTAACCCCAGTTAAAGTACCATGCCCCAAAATTTCGAAAGCCCTAACTCAAAGAGCAAGTGACAATATGCTTATGAGAGGGGGAGCAGAGGAGTCCAGAAATTGAATATTTCCTCATATAGGAATAAAGGTAAAATCGAAGTGATTCGAGGCATGGACCAAAATAGTTACCGCTTTGTGGGCTCTCATTTTCTTTGGACTTAAGATGGAGGGTACCCAGCTGATGTAAAAATCACCTGGGAGACCATGTGTGATGTGTTGTAATCAGGTAAGTGCTCCTGCTCCTCACCGGAGCCCAATCAGTGAATAAACTGCTCACAGACAAGCAGAAAAGAGGAACTAGAGAGGAAATCTATATGCCCAGAAGATCTCAAGACTTGGGCGGATACTTTCTCTCTTGACCTGCCCCACACCCAACCTGTCAGGTGTGTATTTTTGCTTCCTCTTTCTCTAATTACCCCTCTCCCACTCCTGTATCTACCCCCAAAGTGCTTTTACATCCTGGAATTATTTTCTGAGATGTAAACAAGAACTGAGCCAGCTCTGGGAGGTCCAAATCCACAATAAGAGATTGACCTCGGATGTTCCAGAGCCCTTGGTTCATTGGACGTGATGCTTCTCTTAAACCAGATAAGTCCAGAATGGTCTGAAATTCTTGCTAGGGTCATCTGAGTAATATCGAGGGGATGGGACATTTAGGAAGGATTGTCTTAGCTTCCAAGCTCCCCATAAGGTCAACTGAACCATTTTTACTTCTCCTTCTACCCAAGGCTGCCTTCTTCCTTACCCTTTCTCAGATGGCTTCCCAGGAGTGCTCCCTCAGAAATCCTTCTGCAAAGAGCATCAGTGTTTGGGAGCCTGAGTGGTATTGTACAGGGTTAAGCTCACATAGTATGAAGCACAAGGACTGGCACAAGGGTCGCGGTTCGAGCCCCGGCTCCCCACCAGCAAGAAAGTCGCTTCACGTGAAGCAGGCCTGCAAGTGTCTTTCTTTCTTTCTCCCCATTCCTAGCTACCCCTCCTCTCTCAATTTCTCTCTGTCCTATCAAAAAAAAAAAAATGGCCTCAAGGAGCAGTGGATTTGCAGACACTGAGCCCCAGTGATAACCCTGGAGGCAAAAAAAAAAGGGGTGTTAGTGTTCTGGGCCACAGAATTCGGAATAAATCTGTCAACAAGTCCTAAGGGGAGGCCTCAGTGCCACCATGAGGTGTCCCTTTAAAGTTTAGAAAATGGCAGACTTTCCCAGGGCAGGATTTCCAAAGTGCAATACAATGGCTGGATAACAGCCTTCTAGACTGAGCCTGTCATTGCTGTTTGAACTCCCATGTGTTTAGTGCTCTAGAAGTTTCTAGATGGTTCCTTCACAAATGTCCTCTCTCTCTCTCTGACACACACACACACACACACACACACACACACACACACACACACTTTACCTTGCCCACAGGCCTTATCACTAGATGTCCAGTGCACTATCCACTGTGCTACAGAGCCACCATGATCATAGTCCTCTTTAAAAAAAAAGATCTTTCAGGGGAGTCGCATGGTTGTGCAGCGGGTTAAGCACAGGTGGTGCAAAGCGCAAGGACTGGCCTAAGGATCCTGGTTCGAGCTCCTGGCTCCCCACCTGCAGGGGAGTCACTTCACAAGCAGTCACTTCTTTCTCTCCCCCTCTGTCTTCCATCCTCTCTCCATTTCTCTCTGTCCTATCTAGCAACGATGACATCAATAACAACAACAATAATAACTACAGCAATAAAACAACAAGGGCAACAAAAGGGAATAAACAAATAAATATTTTTAAAAATTTAAAGAAAATATCTTTCACACTAAGAAACTCAGTAGAGGGGGGGCCGGGTGGTGACGCACCTGGTTGAGTGCACATATTTCAGTTTGCATGGACCCAGGTTTCAGCCCCCTGGTCCTCACCTGCAGGGGGAAAGCTTTACAAATGGTGAAGCAGGGCTGCAGGTGTCTCTTCTGTCTCTCTCCCTCTCTATCTCCCCCTTCCCTCTCAATTTCTGACTCTCTCTAGCCAACAAATAAAGACTAAAAAAAATTTTTTTTAATTAAAAATGAAGAAAAAATATAAAAAAGAAAAGAAAAAGAAACTCAGTAGATTCATGTTTGTGGTCTCCCTCCATGGTTTTCTATAGTTTCCCTTTTCATGTTCTTAAATCTTCGTAAATATAAAGTGATTATTGGCAACTCCTCACTGGAGAACAAAGGTTCCTCTCCCCCAAAGATCCTGACTTGACAGCTTCCTGTGACTCAAGGTGGTTCATTCTTCTAAGAACAAGAAGGGACTTGCCTGGTGTTTTAGTTAGTATAAGCTGCTGCTATAAGAAAATAAACTGGTGTTAGCATAAGGTTTATTTCTTAATGTTTTGGAGGGTGTCTACAGTGTGGGTGTCAATTTAGGTTTGGGTGAGAATTTTCTTATTGGCTTATAGATGACTACTTTCTCTCTAATACTTTCAAGATTTTCTTCTCAGTGTGCAAATAATTGAAGAGAGAGAGAGAGAGAGAGCAGTCATTCTCTTAGAAGCTCTCTAGTCCCATCATGGGAGCCTCATTCTCATAACCTCATATAGTTTGGTTTCTAATGGTCCCATTTCCAAATACTATCACACACACTTGAGAGTGAGGGCTGAAGTGTGTGAATTTGGAGGTAACACTTGTTCAGTTCAAATAACTGTTGTATCTCATCAGAGAAGAGATATGAATGGGTTCTTTGTGGTCTGGTACAATTTACAGTAGTTTGTATCAGGCACATTAGAATAAGAAAATGATGAAAGATGTATACTACTGGCTTGTCATGCTAACCAACAAGACTAGTCACTATAGGCAGTGGTGTTTTGGTTGTTAATTGTTTTAAAAAATTCTCACCAGAGTGAGGTGGTGTCTGATTGTTACTGTTATTTACATTTCTCTGATGATCAGTGACATGGAACATTTTTCATATGTCTGTTGGCCCTTTGGATATCTTCTTTGGTGAATATTCTGTCCATATCCTCTCCCCACTTTTGGATGGAGGTTTTTTTATTTTTTTATTTTTGTTGTTGCTGAATTTGGTGAGTTCTTATATTTTTGTTACTAACCTTTTGTTTGATAATAAGATATAAAATGATCTTACCTCATTCTGTAAGTACTCTCTTTGGGTATTATTATTTTTTTTCTGTATACAAGAGTGTTTTGCTGATGAGCAATTTTACCTATGTACTGTAAGCCATTAAGCTCCCAATAAAAAAATAAAGAAAAACAAAATAGAAAAAATCCCAGAGCCTAGGAAATTAAAAAATAGTCAGTGCCTTTTAAAGAGTTTTTAAAGAATTACTTTTTTTATTTTTTATTTTTTCATTGATTTAATAATGACAAGATTGTAGGATAAGAGGGGTATAATTTCACACAATCCCAACCACCAGAGTTCTATATTTCATCCCCTCCATTGAAAACTTTCCTATTCTTTATCCCTCCAGGAGTATGGACCCAGGATCATTAGGGAGTGCAGACAGTGGAAGATCTGGCTTCTGTAACTGCTTCTCCATGTTGATCCATACTCCCAGCCTGTTTCTATCTTTCTCTATTGGGGTGGAGCTCTGGAGAGGTGGGGTTCCAGGACACATTGGTGAGGTTGTCTGCCCAGGGAATTGAGGTTGGTGTCACGGTAACAACTACGACTTGGTGACTGAAAAACATTAAGATATAAAATAGAACAAATTGTTTAATGATCAGGAACCTAAAGGTAATAATATAGCAGATGAGAATTGGGGTCTTTATTTTGGAAAAAGCTACGAAGTCTATTTTAGGTATATTCCAAGGGGACCATGACTTTTACCAATTTTTGCCTGAGCCCAACAGCTAACATGGGCTAATGTTATTGTCTGGGGAGATTGTGTCAGAGCTGGAATAGGACTAGAAAGCTGTATCAGGAAAGAGGGTCACTCCCAAATATAAGAAAAATGACTTACTTATTTTATTTTCTTAATTTATTTTTTATTTAAGAAAGGAAAAATTAACAAAACCATAGGGTAGGAGGGGTACAACTCCACACAATTCCCACCACCCAATCTCTATATCCCATCCCATCCCCTGATAGCTTTCCCATTCTCTATCCCTCTGGGAGCATGGACCCAGGGTCATTGTGGGTTGCAGAAGGTGGAAGGTCTGGCTTCTGTAATTGCTTCCCCACTGAACATGGACGTTGACTGGTCAGTCCATACTCCCAGTCTGCCTCTCTCTTTCCCTAGTAGGGTGGGTCTCTGAGGAAGCTGAACTCCAGGACACATTGTGGGGTCTTCAGTCCAGGGAAGCCTGGCCGGCTTCCTGATGGCATCTGGAACCTGGTGACTGAAAAGAGAGTTAACATACAAATCCAAACAAATTGTTGAGCAATCATGGACCCAAAGCTTGGAATAGTGGAGAGGAAGTATTGGGGGGGGGGTACTCACTGCAAACTCTAGTGTACTTCTGCTTTCAGGTATATATTTTGCACTAGTTTATGGATACATGTGAACATATGCTCTCTCTCACAGAAACTGGTCTATATCTAGGTTTTGGGATTTTGTTAGGAAGTGAACCACCTGGGATGGAATTAGAGAATACTATGAAAGGAAAGGTCTCATCCAAGTAATGAAACTGAAGGGTTGTCATTCCACACGTGAAGTCTCTGGACACAGTCTGAGCTGAAGCATGTTGAGGTGGCAATCGTTGCATTGATTAGGTTGTGATCAGCAGATGCAATATTATTTGATATGGATTGGGAAAGGCATATGGGAAAGTGGGCCCTATCCTAAGGTTCCAGGACTGGGAGAAATATAGGCTCTATAGTGGAGATGTGAGGTTCCTGCTGTCTTAGGGTTCAAAAAGACAATGAATAGTTAATGTTATCATCACATTAATTGGTAATTGGGTTAACTCTGAAAAGTCCTTTTGTTAGGGTTTGCTGTACAGTACCCAGTATCTTGTATATAGCGGTGCCACTGGTTGTTTCTGATCTACTTGGTCTAGGCTTTTGAGAGGGTCTGAATATCAAATACACAGCCTATATATTAAAAAGACTCAGTCTGTGTTTTAAAAACTTTGAGACATACAATTAATTTCCCCCCTCATATTAGTTAACTAGTGATTTATATGACTACACTTTACTAGGAGTGTACAGAAACAGCATTCCCACCACCAAAAGACTGTGTCCCATCCCACCCAACCCCCACCCCCCACAGGCCCAGGAAGCCTCATGTCCACCCTCCCCCTCACCACAGGGTTTTTACTTTGTTGCCCTAAGGACTTATTTTAATGAGCAAGAGTCCAAAACACTTTCCTCTCCAAAGTACACACGTCTTTTTCCAGCTCTTAAAAGTCTTCGTGGTAGAATATGTGCTACACAACGTGTTTTATCTTTGCTTCTATAATGGTCAAGAGAGTTCTTCTACATAATTGTTTAATAAATATTGAGTGACTGAAAGCCTTGGCAGAGTATACAAAATATAGAACAAAAGAGAAGCAGTCTCTGCCCTTGTGAAACTTACATTCTAGGCAGGAAGCCCAAAAGTCACGTAAGTCCATAAATAATTGTGTAATTCAAAATGTAGTGAAGTTCTAGAAAGTCTACCAGAAATAGTAATTCACAATAGGAAGGACACTCTCATATGTAAGATGGTCAGAAAAAGTCTGTGTGGAGGTGGTGATTGAGCTGACACCTGACAGAGAACAAGAGGCACAACCAAGAATGAAGAGTATTTCACGGTAAGAGTCTGAAGAACCAAATGAATGTAGAGGCTAAGTCACAGAGAAGAAAAGACACATTGACAGGGATATCAGAGGGAAGCCATCTTGATCATGGCCTACTTGATTACAAAAGGTTTCGTAAGGGACAGAATTGCACATTATATTTAGTTAAGAGCGTGTGTGTGTGTGTGTGCGTGTGTGTGTGTGTGTGTGTGTGTGTGTGTGTGTGTGTGTGTGTGTGTGTGTGTGAGAGAGAGAGAGAGAGAAAGAGAGAGAGAGAGAGAGAGAGAACCCAGGGCACACTTTTGCCAGTTTATGCACAACTAGGGATTGAACCCAAATCTTGTGCAATACATACTTGCTAACATATTTTCCCAGTCCACCCCTGGATACTTATAAAAGAGAAGTTGCCTATTAACTAAAGATGAAATCACTCCCTCAGTATTCACATACTGTAAGAGCAGCTCTGGAAGACTCCTGTTTCTTTCCATCTTCCCTTCCATACTCTAGTGTCTCCCTTCTTCATCCTTATTGCTCTTTGACTCCCTCCCATCAGACCAATTCCCTCTTTTCTCTACCAAGTAGAACTGGCTTCTTCTCCTTGACACCATTTCATGATGAAATGAGATACATTGTTGCTTTTCTAGAGTTGAGAGAGAGAAAGAGATGGTGACAAAATAACACTTATTTTTGTGGGAGTAAAAAGGAATGTGACCTGAGTCTTTTTTTTTTTTACCTGAGTTTTACTAGAAGGCCCTCTGTTCTTCTAGAGATTCCACCAACTGCAGAGCACCTTAAAGGTGAAGTTTATTTATAACAATATTGTAAGGTATTTCATGTTTGCTCTCTCCTAGTCCAGACCTTATCTACCCCTGGAATCAATGTCAGCATAATCTGTTCAGAAAAGGTTAACGTGGTAAATCAAAGGTTCTGCTTTTTTTTTTCTCAATAAACAGCAAGACAGTAAATATTTTTAGCCTGGAGGCCAGATGGTCTCTTTTTCAACCACTCAGCTCAGTCACGGCAAGTAAGTCAATGGCAATTGTGGATGGCATGTAGACAAATGAGAAGCTGTATTTCAGTAAGACTATGTGCACAAAGAAATTTTTTTCTTTCATTTTCATCACATGAAATAACATTCTTCTTCATCCAAATAACATGAAATAACATGAGCCATGAAGCAGTACTGCAGGTGTCTCCTCTCTTCCTTATTATCTCCTTTCCCCCCTTCAGTCTCTCTCTCTCTCCTAGCAAATTAAAAAGAATATGAAACAAATATGAGTTGCTCCAAAGTAAATGACACTGGGGTGAGGGGGAGTGTTCAGATCCTGGAACATGATGGTAGAGAAGGACTTAGTTGGAGGGTTGGATTGTTATGTGGAAAACTGAGAAATGTTACATGTGGGGCAGAGCTAGATAGCATAATGGTTATGTAAAGAAACTCTCAAACCTGAGGCTTTGAAGTCACAGGTTCAATCCCAGTACCACCATAAACCAGAGCTGATCAGTGCTCTGGTAAAGCAAACAAACAGAAATGTTACAAATGTACCGACTACTGTATTTTACTGTTGATTGGAAACGATTAATCCCAATAAAGAAAAAATATATATGTGAGTATGCTAGGGTAAAGTCACCAAGTAATTCCAAGGATGGCAATGGTAGTAAATTAATGGCAGGCATTTAGAAAATAACAGTGTGATAGGGAGACGGGAGGGGGGACTTTACTAGGTACAGCTTAGGTTTTCAGCTAGGCCTCTTGAAGGAAAATATTGATAAGAAAATGAAACAGCTTATTTCAGAGTACTGCACACATCATGCAAGGGAAAACTCAGAAAAAAAAAAGGAACTCAAAGCAGTGACTTTGAATTCTGCCTCCTATAGCACCTTTCACAGAGAACAGTCTATCTGTAGAGAGATCAGAAGTAAATGGGAAACCGTGTTTGGCTTCCAAGGGTGAAGAATTATGAGAAAGAAATTCTATAGAGTTGGTGTGTTACACCAAAGTAAAAGACTCTGGTGTGGGGGGGGAGAGTACAGGTCCTGGAACAGAGGACCTAGTGGGACTGTATGTTCTTTTTTATTTTTATTTATTTATTCCCTTTTATTGCCCTTGTTGTTTTATTGTTGTAGTTATTATTGTTGTTGTTACTGATGTCATTGTTGGATACCGCCCAGCTCCCTAGGGTTGTATTGTTATGTGTAAAACTGAGAAATGTTATGCATGTATTTATTGTCAACTATAAAACATTAATCCCCCAATAAAGAAATTAAAAAAAAGAAATTATATGGCAGGAAACTTATGGACTTAACTTTGTTTTCAGCTTCCTCTGAGGCCATCTCTGTGCTGATCTGAATTATCTTCAATAAAAGGAAAATTTATACCATCTCATGAGAAGAAAAGGACAGGACACAGAAGAGCTTCTATGTTTGTCAGTGTTTACTGGCCCTTAGTCCCTGATCCTTATGGGCCCAGGGTTATAGTTCAACCAGTAGAGTGCACGCTTTACCATGCATAAGGAACCGAGTTCAAGTCCCTGCTACTACATGGAAGTACATTGCACAGGACCCAAGGAAACTTCATGAAGTGTATGTGTGTGTGTGTACACTCACGTGCGCTATGGTCTCTCTACTTCTCTCTCTCTCTCTCTCTCTCTCACACACACACACACACACACACACACACACACACACACACACACACACACTCCTCTCTGCCCAAAACTGAAAAGGAAAAAAAATAGTCTGGCAGGAGCAGTGGGACTGCACAGGCCTATCATGCACCACCACCACCACCACCACCATCATCATCACTGAGCCATATCTTGGGGTAACATATTCTGCTCTCTGTCACCAGTAGGGTAATGAGCAGTAGCAGAAAGAACTGAGCCAAAGAGAGTAAAGAGAGGCGTCCTGGAAGAGCCTGGAAACACAATCTGAAAGAGGTGCAGAATGAGTGCCTGCATGAGCGGGGAGGAAATGGATATGGATTGGCCATGGGGTTTAATTCAATCATTCTTCCAGCTGTATGGCAGAAAAGATCATTTGAATCCCATTTGCCACAAGATTTGATAAAATGTCATAATTATCCTTTATAAATCACCACTGATTAGGAATGCCTAAGCACATAGAGAAGTCAGCAAGGACCAAAACCACAGAGTGTGGGGGAATTTGTAACTACATGTCCACCATCATGAAGGCGAAGTTTGAAGTTTACATGACCTGTAGCTCCGTGAGTAGTGCCTTGCTTTGCCATGTACTTGACCCAGGCTTGAACCAAGCCCCCACTGCATTGAAGGAAGCTTTGATATCATGGTCTCTTTGACTCTGGTTCTATCAAAAACAAACAAATAAACAGTGTGGCCTGTCAAGACATTGGTTTAAAGTGTGTGTGTGTGTGTGTTACTAGCTTTCAGGACACCTGGCAGAAACAAACACTAATATCCTCTGAAGGAGGACTAGTATTAATTTAAATGTTAGCTGAAAATTCTTTTAAGAAAAATTTTGTATTATCTTTATTTATGGATTGGATAGAGACAGCCAGAAATCAAGAAGGAAGGGGGTGAAAGAGAAGGAAGGAGACAGAGAGAGACCTGTAACACTCCTTCATCACTTGCAAAGCTTTCCCCCTTTAGATGGGGACTAGGAACTCGAACCTGAGTCCTTGCACATTGTAACATGTCCACTCAACTAGGTGTGTCACCACTTGTTCCTTAGCTGAAAATTCAGAATTATGGATTGTAGAACACTAGAGAAAGAAAATAATCAGAAGTTGAGTGACCATGAAAATGAATCAACTGAGTCAAGTTCATTCATACAGATGTTTAACTGAATGGTATTGTTATTTTTACTTTTTTTTTTTTTGTAGACCATCACTCAACTTTGGCTGTTGGTTGTGCTGGGGCTTGAATCTGGGGAAGCTCTGTGCACTACTTCTGTGCTATGTCCCCAGTTCCATTGACATATTTGAATTAATCATATTTAAAATATGAAAAAGTATATCTAGAATATTTAAAGAACTAAGAAGAAATTTAAATGTCAGCCAGGAGCAAACTATATATGCTTAAATAGTCAAAATAATAAGAACTGTTGATATTAAGTATCAATATAAATTAAACAGAGATAATAGAAAAGAGAAATATTGAAAATAGATTTGAAGAAATAACCAACAATGCAATGTTGAAAACCAAGAGATAGAAATGGAGGGGGGAGTACTCAATGACTAAGGATAGTATGAGACAGTCTAGCTTAACTATTGAGGCTTGTCAGGAAATTTTGAAAAAAAGAGCAAATATTAAAAGACAATGGTTAAGTATTTTCTCAAGTGGATCATAAATCTGACTCATTCATGAAATGAAGCAAATAGCAGCCAAGATAAAGACATAGATATCAGCTTTGTAATTGTAATAATTGTAATCAAACTGTAAAACACCAAAAAGATTAAAAAGATTCTGTAAGCAACTTGTAGGAGAGGGAGGGTTATAACTATTCAACTGTATAACTCTTTGTACCTCTAAGTGGAATTAGAAGGGTGTGACAATGAATCTTCAAGTTGTGAGATAGTTTAATTCAAAGTAAATCAACTGGAAGCAGTTTACAGAGCCAATGGCCAATGGGGGATAACTGTTAGCAAAGGTTATCATAGGATTGTTTCAGGATTAAGTAGATAAAGAACAGCATTTAGCAGAATACATACCAAGTAAGGATATTATTATAATTATTGTAAGTAGTTACATATTTATAGGTATGGTTGTATGTTTTGGCAGAAAATCTATTGAAGGTCGAGATGTGCGGCTCTGATTTCAAACTGAAGTTCTGACTCCTTTTGGCCAAATAGCTTCATGCTTATTATTTTGACTCTCTGAGCCCCAGTTACTTTAAAAAAAATGGTTGTGTCTGGGGGAACTGTTCTGTACATGAGACACTTACATGCTTGAGACCCCAGAGATCTCAAATTCAATTCCAGCAGCACCTGGTGTTAGAACTGAACAGTGTTCTGGCTGGTATCTTGCTTATGAAAGCAAATACATAGATCTTAAAAATAAAGAAAGGATGGAACCTCATACTATTGCTGTAGTGATTAACTCTACCCAGTGTCATGTTTACGATAAACATTCAGTAGTTGTGAAACACTTGTTCCTCTGGATTTTAGTTTCTTTACTATAAAGAGTCAAGATAATAATAGCATCTGCTTCCCAGGAATTATTAACACATTCAGTTTAGTCATTCAGTCTTCATTTGCTAAGCTAGTTCTCTCTGCCAGGCACTGTGCTAAATTCTTGAAATCCTAAGATGGTGGGGTCATCCTGAAGATATGGGGTGGGATTTAGGAATAAAAGAAGGCATTTAGATTGACAAATGCTATTCCTGGAATACAAGAAGCTGACATCTGAGCTTGAACCATCTTCCTTTCCCTGTGCCTGTCCCTGTACCTAAATGCACTATCACAGATAAAAATCATGAGTTTTATGGGCTTGGGGAAATTTTTGCCAAGTGGTTATAGAAGCACAGTTGATGTAGCCAGTCAAGTTCAAATGCTGCCTTCCCCATTTGTTTATTATATGATTTTATTTGTTTCTCTGTCCAAAAAAGAAACTGGGACAAGGACTTAAATGTAAGCAGCTTGCTTAGGAAGCAAAAATTCATGAGGCCTATGAATCAAGAGGAAGAATGAAAGAAAATTAATGGTGTGCTGGTAAGCAGGCCAGTGTTGTGGACAACTGGGTGTTGTACTAAGTCACTCTCATCTGTGGAGCACATCTCAGACCTCCTTCCCCTCAGGGACTGAAACTTTAGGGCTCATTAATGTCTTAGAACTGACCAGACCAAGCCATGTCTGGATGGTTCTCCTTCAGGGAAGTGATCTATATAGAATTATTGGGACACAGAACTCACTGGGGTGATTTAACCTCTTTTAAGCTATTTCACAGCCGATAACATGGAGTTAATCATTGGTTAGTGGCATTCCATTCTAATGTTTACAACTCAGATTATTGCTGTACCATTTATTAGCTATAGAGTGCTTAGGGAAATCCAGTCTCTTTTTCATCTATAAAAGAGATTTGTGTCTAGCTAGACTACATTTCCCCGCCTCCCTTACAGATGTGAACATCTGTATTAACTAGATTTCATTTAATTTTGTCCATGTGGCTTAAATTTCTAATCAATAGGATGTTGGGGAAGGGAAGTGAACTTTTGTCAGACCCAGGTATGAAGATATCAGATGCCTTCTCCATGTGCATGGAAAAACAGCAAGATTGGCAGAGATCCTGCTTTGGCTATGAAAATGGGAATATGGCCCAAGAATGATGGGAGGAATAGGTTTCTGAATGGCAACACAAAGCAAAGTCAACTCAACCAATCCATTCATTAGGACTATTCCAGAAGACATAAATATTTTTCTGTTTTTCTTAAGCTATGATATTTGGGAGGGAGGGGATCTAGTCAAAAATCACCTTTCCTTACCTTCACTAATGCATTCCTCCCTGTGATTATAGACAGTAAATAGTATGGTCCAGTCAATGTGCTTGGAACAAGTCAGGTAACTGGGAAAGTGGATAGTATTGCTATTGCTCACTCAGGTATGATAGCCTTATTATAGGAAATAATTATTGGGTTGTTAGAAAAGCCTTGATATATTTTTTCTATGCAAAAATAAATCATGACTTTTCTTACCACCCAAGAGAAAGTTAGAAAACTGGGGTGATATATTCTACCAGTGGAATTTAATCACAGTGTCTATATTCTGGATAGGCCAAAACATCAAACATCTATCCTACATAATAAAATTAAAATTGCCTGTTGTTACTAAAGACCTACGATGTGTTGGGCCCTAAACTGTAGTTAATGTGGATTTTTTCTGTGATATTTTATTCATTCTCACAGCATTATTACAAAACATACTTTCTGTTTGTATCCATGTTGTCCCATGAAGAAACAAAGACCCTTGGAGGTCACAGAGAAGTCATCTTAAAGGCACTCATCATTGGGGAAAAGAAAAGAAACTCTTCTTCAATCAAGATTCTCACTAAACTTCCATATATTTGGAAATGTAACTGACTTTTAAGAGGATACCATAAATGATAAACGTGCAGGGAGTTTCTGAGCCATTGGGGGGATGTGAGGTAATATGTAACATTTTAATTCCATTCTGTCTGGCTCCTCCACAGCTCACTCTTAAGGGAGTCTAATCATTAATCACTCAAGTACTTAGTGTCTGCACTCGGGCTGCCTCTTCTGGGAAAGTGATATGTCTTGAATCTTAAAGTCATAGTAACGGTCCCCCAAAGAGGTCAGAATACTGATTTTTCACCATTAGCCACTCGGCCAAGGTATGTAGACCTATGGGAGAGTAGCAGCTTTCTCTCCTGGGTTATGACTTTGTATACAGGTACATGTCGACATAATAGAACTTTGTATGGAAACAAGTTCCTGCAGACTCAATGCAGACCCTGCAACTTCATTAAGGAGCTATCCTGGGAGCATGAAAATCAGGAAGTGTTTTCTCCTTCTGCTTGGGCCTTGGACCAGCCTGGGACAGATAGAGCCACTGCCAGAGGAAGTGGCTGTTCTAGGCTACAGCTTTCTGTTTCCAAGAGGAAGAGATAGGAAGGAGAGAAAAGAAACATTTTTCCATTGGAGAGTCCCAAGGAACATCCAGGGACCATTAAAGACCTCATGGAAATGGCCATGATAAGGAATTTTTACTTGATCAAACTTTAGCCAGGTTCCCTGCAGTACCACTCACCCCTAAAACAAAACAAAACAACTAGGACTTTTTCTTTGCCTGCTAACCTCAGCATTTCTTTTTTTAAAAAATTTATTATCTTTTTATTTATAAAATGGAAAAATTGACAAAGCTACAGGATAAGAGGGGTACATTTCCACATAATGCCCACCCCCAGAGCTGCTCCATATCCAGTCCCCTCCCTTGAGATCTTCTCTATTCTTTATCCCTCTGGGAACATGGACCCAGGATCATTGTGGGGTACGTAAACAGACTTTCATGCCTGAGGCTCTGTGAAGTCCCAGGTTCAATTCCCCATGTCACCATAATCCAGAGCTGAGCGGTGTTCTGGTAATAGATAATTAAATTAATTAAATTTAACTCCATTTTAGTTCTATTGAATAAGTTTAACTTAATTCCTTTGAAATAGTACTTTGCATTAGCTACTTTTTATTTAACTCTATAAATTACTACATTCAACCTCAGCACTTCTGTACAAAGCCACTTTATGGAGAATCTCATCCTGTCTTCTACTTTTAATCAAGCTTTAAAAAATTTTTCATACATTTTTAAATTTATTTTTTATTTAAGAAAGGATAAATTAACAAAACCATATCCCACCCCCTCCCCTGATAGCTTTCCCATTCTCTATCCCTCTGGGAGCATGGACCCAGGGTCATTGTGGGTTGCAGAAGGTAGAAGGTCTGGCTTCTGTAATTGCTTCCCCGCTGAACATGGGCGTTGACTGGTTGGTCCATACTCCCAGTCTGCCTCTCTCTTTCCCTAGTAGGATGGGTCTCTGGGGAAGCTGAGCTCCAGGACACATTGGTGGGATCTTCAGTCCAGGGAAGCCTGGCCGGCATTCTGATGACATCTGGAACCTGAAAAGAGAGTTAACATACGAAGCCAAACAAATTGTTGAGCAATCATGGACCCAAAGATTGGAATAGTGGAGAGGAAGGGTTAGGGGGGTACTCACTGCAAACTCTAGTGTACTTCTGCTTTCAGGTATACATTTGGCAGTGGTTTATGGATACTTGTGATATGCTCTCTCTCACAGAAACTGGTGTATATCTAGGTTTTGGTACTTTGTTAGAAAGTGAACCACCTGAGATGGAATTAGAGTATACTATGAAAGGAAAGGTCGCACCCGAGTAATGAAGCTGAAGGGTTGTCATTCCACACGTGAAGTCCCTGGACACAGTCTGAAGTGAAGCATGTTGAGGTGGCCATCGTTGTGTTGGTTAGGTTGTGATCGGCAGATGCAATATTATTTGATATGGATTGGGAGAGGTATATGGGAAAGTGGGCCCTATCCAAGGGTTCCAGGACTGGGGGAAGTAGAGGCTCTATAGTGGAGATGTGAGGTTCCTGCTGTCTTAGGGTTCAAAAAGACAATCGATAGTTAATGTTATCATCACATTAATTGGTAATTGGGTTAACTTTGAGAAGTCCTTTTGTTAGGGTTTGCTGTACAGTACCCAGTATCTTGTATATAGCGGTGCCATTGGTTGCTTCTGATCTAGTTGGTCTAGGCTTTTGAGAGAGTCTGCATATCAATTACACAGCCTATGTATTAAAAAGATTCAGTTTGTGTTTTGAAAAACTTCGAGACATACAATTAATTTTCCCCCTCTCGTATTAATTAACTAGTGATTTATATGACTACATTTTGCTAGGAGTGTACATAAACACCATTCCCACCACCAAAAGACTGTCACCCATCCCTCCAACCCACTCCCACCCCCCACTGGCCCAGGAAGCTGCATGTCTACCCCTCTCCACAGGGCTTTTGCTTTGGTGCCCTACTTACAATTTGGTCAGGTCCTGCTTTTAGTTTCTCTTTCAGATCTTCTTAGTCAACTTCTGTTGATGAGTGGGATCATCCCATACTCATCTTTATCTTTCTGACTTAGTTCACTTAACATAATTCCTTCTAGCTCTGTCCAAGATGGGTCAGAGAAGGTGGGTTCATTGTTCTTGATAGCTGCATAGTATTCCATTGTGTATATATACCACAGCTTTCTCAGCCACTCATCTGGTGTTGGGCACCTGGGTTGCTTCCAGGTTTTAGCTATTATGAATTGTGCTGCTATGAACATAGGAGTACACCCCTCTTTTTGGTTGGGTGTTATGGAGTCCTTGGGGTATAACCCCAGGAGAGGAATTACTGGATCATATGGAAGGTCCATGTATAGCCTTCTGAGAGTTTTCCAGACTGCTCTCCACAGAGGCTGGACCAATTTACATTCCCATCAGCAGTGTAAAAGGGTTCCTCTGTCCCCACATCCTCTCCAGCATTTGTTGCTGCTGTCCTTTTTGATGTATGCCATTCTTACAGGAGTGAGGTGGTGTCTTAGTGTTGTCTTAATTTGCATTTCTCTGACAATCAGTGACCTAGAGCAGTTTTTCATGTTTGTTAGCCTTTTGGATTTCCTCTGAGGTGAATGCTTTGTTCATATCCTCTGCCCATTTTTGTATGGGGTCATTTGCTTTTTTGGTGCTAAGTTTGCTGAGCTCTTTATATATTTTGGTGATTAGTTTCTTGTCTGATGTCTGGCATGTGAAGATCTTCTCCCATTCTGTGAGGGGTCTCTCTGTTTGTTTAATAGTTTCTTTGGATGTGCAGAAGCTTTTCAATTTGATGTAGTCCCATTGGTTTGTGTCTGCTTTAGTCTTCCTTGCAATTTGGTTTGATTCATCAAAGATGTCCTTGAGGTGTATGTGGGAAAGTGTTTTACTAATGTTTTCCTCTAAGTATTTGATTGTTTCTGGTCTGACATCTAGGTCTTTGATCCACTTGGAGTTGATTTTTGTTTCTGGTGAGATAAAGTGGTTCAATTTCATTCTTCTGTATGTTACAATCCAGTTTTCCCAGCACCATTTATTGAAGAGAGCCTCCTTTTTCCATTTAATTCTTTGGGCCCCCTTATCAAAGATTAGATGTCCATAGGTGTGGGGATTTATTTCTGGGCTTTCAATTCTGTTCCACTGGTCTGTGTGCCTATTTTTGTTCTAGTACCATGCTGTTTTGATGATGATGGCTTTATAATATAGTATAAGGTCTGGGAGTGTGATGCCTCCATTTCTGTTTCTTTTCCTTAAGATGGTTTTGGCAATTTTAGGTGTTTTCAGGTTCCAGATAAATGATTGTAGTGTTTGTTCTATTCTCTTAAAGAAGCTTGGTGGAACTTTGATGGGTATTGCATTAAATTTGTATATGGCTCTGGGGAGAATATTCATTTTGATGATATTTATTCTTCCAATTCATGAGCATGGGATATCTTTCCATTTCTTGGTATCAGTTTCTATTTCCTTGAGTAGCAACTCATAGTTTTCAGTATACAAGTCTTTCACTTCTTTGGTCAACTTTATTCCTAGATATTTGATTGATTTTGCTGCAACAGTAAAGGGGAGTGATTTCTGGATGTATTCTTCTTCAGATTTAGTGTTTGCATAAAGAAATGCCACTGATTTTTGTACATTGATTTTGTAGCCTGATACCTTGCTATATTGCCTAATAACTTTCAGTAGTTTTCTGCTGGATTCTTTAGGTTTTTCTATGTATACTATCATATCATCTTCAAATAGTGAGAGATGAATTCTTCCCTTCCAATGTGTATTCCTTTGATTCCTTTCTCTTGCCTGATTGCTATGGTAAGAACTTCCAATACTATGTTGAAGAGTAATGGTGACAGTGGACAGCCCTGTCTAGTCCCCGATCTGAGGGGGAATGCTTTCAGCTTCTGTCCATTGAGTATGATGTTGGCTGTAGGTTTGTTATATATAGACTCCACTATCTTGAGGAATTTCCCATCTATTCCCACTTTTTGTAGAGTTTTGAGCATGAATGGGTGTTGGATTTTGTCAAAGGTTTTCTCTGCATCTATTGAGATAATCATGTGGGTTTTGGCTTTGCTTTTATTGATGTGGTGAATGATATTGACTTACGGATGTTGAACAAGCCTTGCATTCCTGGGATGAATCCCACTTGGTTGTGATGAACAATCTTTTTGATATGTTGCTGTATCTGGTTGTCCAAGATCTTGTTTAATATTTTGCATCTATGTTCATCAGAGATACTGGTCTGTAGTTTTCCTTTTTTGTTCTGTCCCTATCAGCTTTTGTTATCAGGGTGATATTGGCTTCATAGAAGGTGGAAGGGAGTATTCCTTTTTCTTCAATCTTATGGAAAAGCTTAAGAAGTATGGGTACTAACTGTTTCCTGAAAGTTTTGTAGAATTCATTTGTGAAGCCATCTGGTCCAGGACTTTTGTTGTTGGGGAGTTTCTTAATAACGGTTTCAATTTCTTTGTCTGTGATTGGTGCATTTAGATTTTGTAGTTCATCTTGGTTCAGTTTTGGAAGGGCATATGCTTCTAGTAATTGTTCCATTTCTTACAGATTCTCTAGCTTGGTGGCGTATAGTTCTTTATAGAAGTTTTGCAGGATTCTCTGGATTTCTGTGGTGTCAGTTGTGATATCTCCTCCATCTTTTACAATTCTATTAATTTGAGTCTTCTCTCTGTTTTGTTTGTTGAGTCTGGCTAGGGGTTTGTCAATTTTGTTTAATCTTTCAAAGAACCAACATTTGGCTTCATTGATCTTTTGTATGGTTCTTTTATTTTCGATGTTGTTTATTTCTGCTCTAACTTTAGTGATTTCTGTCCTTCTGGTTGCTTTAGGGTTCCTTTGTTCCTCTTCCTCTAAGTCCTTGAGGTGTGCAGTAAGGTCGTTCATTTGAGCTTCTTCTTGGTGTTTAATATGTGATTGTATGACTATAAGTTTCCCTCTCACTACTGCTTTAGCTGTGTCCCAAATATTTTGATAGGTTGTGTCTTCATTTTCATTTGTTTCCAGGAACATTTGAATTTCCTGCTTGAGTGAATCTCTGACCCAGTGGTTCTTAAGGAGTATGTTGTTTAGTTTCCAAATTCTGTGACTTTTAATAATTTTCTGTTTGTTGTTAAATGTTAGTTTTACTCCACTGTGGTCTGAGAAGATACTAGGTATGGTTTCGATGTTCTTGAACTTATTGATGCTGTCTTTGTGGCCTAACATGTGGTCTATCCTTGAGTATGTGTTATGTGGATTTGAAAAGAAGGTGTATTCCAGTTTTTTGGGGTGAAGGACTCTGAAAATGTCCAAGAGGTCTAGTCTGTCAATCTCTTCATTCAGTTCTCTTGTATCTTTGTTGTTTCTCTGCTTTGTTGATCTGTCTAAGTGTGAGAGTGGAGTATTGAAGACTCCCACTATTATTGTATTACTATTGATGTATTTTTGAAATTCTTTCAGTAAGTGCTTGACGTATTTAGATGGTCCCTCATTGGGTGCATAGATGTTAATGATTGTTAAGTGTTCTTGGCTGATTGATCCTCTAATCATTATGTAATGTCCTTGCCTATCCTTTATTACTTTATTTAATTTAAAATCTATCGTGTCTGAGATGAGAATGAATGTTCCTTCCCTTTTTTGTGGTCTGTTAGCCTGTATGATAGTTTTCCATCCTTTCACTTTAAGTTTGTGTTTATCTTGTTGTGACAGATGGGATTCTTGCAAGCAGCAGATAGTTGGATTATATTTTCTGATCCATCCCCCAACTCTGTGCCTTTTGATGGGTGAGTTTAAGCAATTGACATTTATTGATATTATGGATTTAATGTATTGTAGTGCCATTGTTTAAAAAATTGTTTTTGTATGCTCTGATATATTTCCAGTATTATAGTGATGTTCTTGTTTATAAGAGGTCTTTTAGAACCTCTTTCAGGGCCGGCTTGTTGATGGTTGCCTCCTTTAACTGTTGTTTATCTAAGAAGGTTTTGATCTCTCCATCTAGTTTGAATGAAAGTCCTGCAGGATATATTATCCTTGGTTGAAACCCTTTTTCATTCAGGGCTCCATAGATATCTTGCCACTCCCTTCTGGCTTTTAGAGTTTGAGTGGAGAAGTCTGCAGATAATCTTATGGGTTTTCCCTTGTTTCTGACTTTTTGTTTCTCTCTTGCAGCCTTTAGGATCCTTTCTTTATCCTTACTTCTTCTCATTGTGACTATGATGTGTCTTGGTGTCTTCAGGTCTGGGTTGATTCTGTTTGGTACTCTCTGGGCCTCTTGAATCTTGATGGCCTTTCTGTTATTCAGGTCTGGGAAGTTTTCTTCTATTATTTCCTTTATAATGTTTGCTTCCCCTTCCTCTCTTTCTTCCTCTGGCAGGCCAATTATGCGAATGTTACTTCTTTTGAGATCATCCCATATGTCTCTGTTGTTGTTTTCAGTGTCTCTCAATCTCTTTTTAAGCTCTTTCACCTCTTTCTTAGTTTTCTCTAACTCATCCTCTGTCTGACTAATTCTGTTTTCTGCTTCTGTTAGTCTGCTTTCCCTTGCCTCAGCTTCTTTCTTCATTACAGCTGTTTCAGCTTTCAGTTCTCTAATTGCCTCAGTATTTAATCAGTATTTTCCTTGGGGGTCTCAACTGTTGTTTCCCTAATACTACCATTCCTTTCCTCCAATGTTGTTTTCATTTCTATGATTAATAAGTTTATTATTGCTTGCATACTTTTCTTATCTATGGTTACTTCTGGCTGATTTGTAGTTTCTTCTGGGCTCTTGTCTTCATTCATTGGAGTAGCAGTTTTATTTTTTTTATGTTTTTGATCTACCCATTTTTTTGATTTATGTGTTTCTTTTTTATGCTCTGTTGTTCCTCAGTTGTTGTGTCTTGAGTACAAGTAACACTGTACTAAATACCTTTATGACAATTGCACTCACCAACCTCAGGAATTACAGTAGCAACTGAAGCAAGTATTGAAGCAGTTTAATCACTGCCAGTTAGCCAAAAAATTTCTCCAGTCTGTGAAAAAATAGTAACCAAATCCCAGTGAGGAAGAAAGAGAAAAGAAAGAAGGGATAGCAAGAATAAACAGTTACGTGAATCTACTATCCACTGTATATTCTAGGGGTGACAAGAGGGGAAAGGGAAGTAGAGCCGAGATACACACATAGAGAGTCCACTCTGAGTCAGATTTCTTCCCAAAATAATTCACAAATTCAGAAAGGCAAAGAAGAAGGAAGAAGTGTATGACAAGATAAAAAAAAGAAGAAGAGACAAGAAAGAGAAAAGAAAAGAAAAAGAGCTGTAATTAAAGAGCAGTGAAAGGAAAGTCTTTTTTGATTACTTTATTTCTACTTTAGTTTAATTTAATTTTTTTAATTAGCTAGGAGGAGGAGGGAGGGGAGAGTCTGGAGAGGAGGTAGGATTAACGAGACAAGTTCCTCCCACAATAGATAAGATGCCCACTACCCTAGAAATGAAAGATACCCTAAGAGTTAATTCTGCTCAACCTAAAGGGGGGGGGGAAGATATATGTCTTTATATAATATTAATAATAAAATAGAGCAGGGTAAAAAAAAACATCCCAGATTACCTCAAATCCATGATCAGAGGCAGTTGATTGTTAAGAAAGAGAGAGAGAGAAAAAAAAAACAAAACTCAGGGCTAGACAAGGATAGCTGAAATAGACAGTTATGCAAATCTACTATCCACTGTATATTCTAGGGGTAGCTAAAGGAGGAAGGGAAGTTGAGCAGAGATACTCGCAGTGAGAGTCCAACTCTGAGTCAGAATTCTTCCCCCAAATAATTCCCAAATGTGTATCAGTGAATTCAAAAAAGCACACTGTTTGGTGGTGTGGGGGATGGGGCCTGTGGCTTTAGAAGCTGTAGGATTAAGGAAGAAAGGATGACAAGAATGAGAAAAAGAAAAAAAAATAGAAAGAGAGAAAAAAAGAAAAAGATAAGAAAAAGAACAGTCATAAAAGAGCAGTGAAAGGAAAGAGTTTTATTTATTTATTTATTTTTAATTATTTAATTAGCTATGTGGGGTGAGGTGGGGGGGTTGGCTACTTAGAAAGAAAAAAGGCCAGAGGTTTCAGAAGAGTATAGACTTAGAATGAATGATACTCTCTGGTGGGACAGGAATCTTGGTAAAGAAAGAAAGAGGCTCAGCAGGGGATCCTGCTAGGAGCTGGTCCCCAGGGACTGGTTATGGGGGGGGGGAAGGGGGAGGAGGTGTGCTTAATAATTTAAAAGAAAGAAAATTTTTTCCCTTTTTTTCTACTCTAATTTTTAACCCAAATTAAGTTATAGTCACCTCCTTGGTGTCACCGCTAGGACCCCTTATTGACTGGCCTACTAAAGGCAGAAAATCCTACCATTTCCAGAAGATGTGGTCAGAGTTCAAGCCACTAGCAGCTTCTCAGTCTGCCATCTTCTGGGAACCCCTCAAATCAAGCTTTTTTAAAATCAAGCTTTTTAAATCTACTTTTTATCAAGCTGGTCTTCCTGCAGCCTTGACCTTTAAGCATTTCTCCTTCAGGAACCTCAAAACCCACCCTTGATGCCTAATAACATTGTTTCCATTTTTTGTTTTGTTTAATTTTTTTTCCATTCACTACTTCACAGTGTCCTATTGACTACAAATATCCACTTTCTCCTGTTTTATTTGCAGTTAAAAAACCTTCCTTGCCATTTTTAACAAGTGTCCAAGCCAAAAAAAAAAAAAAAAAAGAAAGAAGAGAAAATAATCAGGGTTGGCAAATTTGCCTGGAAATATCTATGTCTATGGGGCATTTATAGTTATTCCTGCCTTTTGTATAGACTTTCTAAATGTGTGTCCTGGAAAAATATTCTCATATTTCCCAGTATTTTAAACAAACTTAAATTAACATTTGTAAAGTGGAAAACAAAATGTCTGAGTGGAGAGCTTGCATGTGAACAGAACACTGAGAAATTGGAATAGAGACTCTAGACATTCACAGATGCTGGAGGCAGTGGACAACTTGCCTCAAGGGGACCTGGGGGGCAGGGGGGTGGGTCAAGGCTGAGGGCTGAGTGCAGACAAAGAGAGGCAGGGCCAGGAATAAACACCTTAATTAGGATCTGTGGATGGAGCCTGTTAGAAGGAGAGAGAGAAAGGAAATATGGAAGGTCCCTTCTGAGCTCCATTCTGAGGGTCTTGATTGTCCTTCACATGGAGGAATCACTAGGAAGGCAGCCATGTTGCAGAGAGAGGAGCATTTATTGAAAGAGATAGTAAAGAGAGGAAATTACATGTCATATAGACATGTAGGGTAGGTAAGAAGGAGAGAGAGAGAAGAGTATTGAAGGGGCCCTGAGCTTCCTGGTCTTCCATGTTCTGTAGTCACTTCTGAGGATGGCTGGCACCCTGAGATTGTGCGCTCCATCCAAACTTTGCCTTTAGGTGCTCACCTCTGCCTCGACCTGCATTTTGAGATCTTTGTAATCAGGTAGGGAGGGAGTGCTGATGTAGGTGGTGCTTCTGGCCACCTTTGGCCCTAGGCAGAGCCCTACAGAGTCCATGGGGGTTGGAATATACAGCTGAATGACCAACTCAAACTAAAAAGAATGGGGTTTTTGTTAAGCCCCAGGCTGGTCTCACCTAAGGCTTGCCCAAGGGGATGTATTTATGCTTTGGCTAATGGACTCATTTTTATACCAGCATACATTTTTCCATGTTCTGGTCACCCATTATTAATACTTTGTAATTAGAAGTGTGATTAGACTAGCTTATGAATTGGGTGAGTCTGTAGCTAGAAAATCTGTTTGAGAGCTGTGGATATTAGGGCTTCAGGGAAAAGGTTCACAGAAATCATCTTTGCCATTTCTTTACTCATTTTCCCAAAAATTCACCATTCTGTCTTCTCTGTCACATTCTTTTTTTTTTTTTCCTCCAGGGTTATTGCTGGGCTCAGTGCCTGTACCATGAATCCACCGCTCCTGAAGGCCATTTTTTCCCCTTTTGTTGCCCTTGTTGTTGTAGCCTCACATTCTGTCTTTCTCTCTGTCTCTCTGTCTTTCTCTCTCTGTCTCTCTGTCTTTCTCTCTCTATCTCTGACTTTCTCTCTCTCTCCCTCCATTTCTTATTCCCTCCCCCAGAAGAAAAAGCAAATGTTTTTTCTTTAGTTCTTCATCTAAATTGGTATATCTCCCTCCCAAAATACAATGCCTTCCGAGGATAGACTCTGTCGGACACATCATTTTCCATCTCATTATATGGGGTATTTACTATTCAGTCCCTCCCTGCCTTATTGCTATTTTTGCAGATGATTTTGAAAATAAAAAGATACTGCCTATGAAGTCACTTTATAAATTGCAAATCACTATGTAAATAAAAAAAATAAGAGCAGAGAACTTCAGTAACTTGCCCAAGGTCACGAATTCAGCCTGGACAGGGCTGGATAGTTTCTGACCTATACCACAATCCCATTTTTCACCGCAGAAATAATCCTGATCCAATTTCCATTTTTTATCAAATATGCTGATACTACAACTGACAATTATTTTTGAACAGCTACTCCAAGCCAAACATTGAGCATGTCAAAAAGAAGAAAATAGCCTTAACCCTCATCAACAGGAGAAAGACAAGTTAACTTTCAGTCCTAATTCAGCTAGCACAGATGACAGATAGAAGAACATCCAGAAATTATGAGAAATGGATAGTTTTTTTATTTACATTCTTTCTTTCTTTCTTTCTTCCTTTCTTCCTTCTTTCCTTCTTTCCTTCCTTCCTTCCTTTCTTTCTTCCTTCCTTCCTTTCTTCTAAATTATTTTATTATCTTTATTTACTTAATAGAGACAGAAATCAAGAGGGAAGGGGGAGATAGAGAGAGAGAGAGACCTGCAGCCCTGCTTCACCACTCACAAAGCTTTCCCCCTGTAGATGGGGACCTGGGTCTTGATCCCAGGTCCTTATACACTAAAATATGTGCCACTACCTGGTACTGGATTTTCTTGTTTCTAATATGACAGTAAGAAACAATTATTTCACTTGCCACTACCTGGTACTGGATTTTCTTGTTTCTAATATGACAGTAAGAAACAATTATTTCACTTGGAAGGGTGAGCTTTTTGCAATGAACATGACCCCAGGTTTGAGCTCAGCTCCCCCACCACACACAGGTGGAAATTTTGGGAGGTGCTGTAGTGTCTTTCCCTCTCTGTCTTTTTTTTTTTAATATTTATTTATTTATTTTCCCTTTTGTTGCCCTTGTTTTTTTAATTGTTGTTGTAGTTATTATTGTTGTTATTGATGTTGTCACTGTTGGATAGGACAGAGAGAAATGGAGAGAGGAGGGGAAGACAGAGAGAGGGAGAGAAAGACACATGCAGACCTGGGGAGCTGGGGACTCAAACCAGGATCCTTACTCAGGTCCTTGCATTTCGCACCACGTGCACTTAACCTGCCCGATGTGCTACCACCGGACCCCCCCTTGTCACACATTCTCTCCCGATGTGCTACCACCCGACCCCCCCTTGTCACACATTCTCTCTCTCCTCTCTCCTCCTCTCTCCTTTCTCCTCCTCCTCTCTCTCCTTTCTCCTCCCCTCTCTCCTCTCTTCTCTTCTCTTCTCTTCTCTTCTCTTCTCTTCTCTTCTCTCTCTCCCTCTCTCTCTCCTCTCTCCTCCTCTCTCCTTTCTCCTCCTCTCTCTCTCCTCTCTCCTCCCCTCTCTTCTCTCCTCTCTTCTTTTCTCTTCTCTCTCTCTCTCTCTCTCTCTCTCTTTCTCTCTCTCTCTCGGAAAGGCCTTCTGCAAGTGGGAAGCCCTGGCAATCACATGCAAAAGAGGAGTAGTAATGGCCTTTTCCCCTTCTTCGTTACTAGGAGATTTAGATCAAAAGCACCTGAAGTGCCCATTTAGGGTAATTTCTGGCAACCTAGTGACATAAAACTCCAGACCTTGTACACTCTCTCCATGCCACCCCGAGCCCACTTGTAGCCTAGAACACGTCCTTAGAAACTTGAGCCATGGAAGGCAATGCAAGAACAGTATGTTGCTTCCCCACAGTTTTATCCACCTCAATTTCACATGCTCTTCATAGACTATACCTTTGTCACCCAGTTTAGATGACCAAGAAGCAGGCTTTACATAAGATTTTTATTTCTTTTGCCAAGACCATTTAGCTTGGTAATTCACATAGAGTAGACATTGAAGAAGGTTTCATAATGGAGGAGATGGCAGTAACAGAGCTGGTCTGAGAATATAAGGAAAAGGAAAAGTCATTTGGAACGGAGTCAGGAGGAGATCCCAAGTGGACAT
This sequence comes from Erinaceus europaeus, assembly GCF_950295315.1. Taxonomy (NCBI): domain Eukaryota; kingdom Metazoa; phylum Chordata; class Mammalia; order Eulipotyphla; family Erinaceidae; genus Erinaceus; species Erinaceus europaeus. Next base: position 172,623,703 of record NC_080164.1, on the reverse strand, counting down.
GTATGAGTTGGTTGGAATCAGCAGTTTTCAAACTGTGCACCTGGGGGGTGGCAAGGGAGCCAGCAGTAACTCCCCCACCCTTGCCTTTAGCGTCATCTAATTCCTTTATAAGGGCTTCATATGTCTAGAGAAATCTAAGAATGAGGGTCCAGTGCTAGTGCCCTGGGTTAAGTGAACATAGTACGAAGTGCAAGGACCGGTGCAAGGATCCTGGTTCAAACCCACAGCTCCCCACCTGCAGGGGGATGCTTCACAAGTGGTGAAGCAGGTCTGCAGGTGTCTGTCTCTCTCTCCCCCTCTCTATCTCCCCCTCTTCTATCAATTTCTCTCTGTCCTATCCAATAAACTGGAAAAAGGAATAAATGGCCACCAGGAGCAGTGGATTCATAATGCAAGCACTTAGCCCCAGAGATAACCCTGGAGGAAAAAAAAAATTAGATAAATTTAAAAAAGGAATCTAAGAACAATGGAAGCATGGAGCAATCACCGCTTGATGCATATGATGTGTTCCAAGAGCTAACTGTGTTAGATAATGTGATGCTATCAAAATACAATGTATCAAAATACAATGGAGGGAGTAGAAAGGTTAGTAAGAATTATGAGCCAAGGCTTCTACTGCTTTCCACAGTGATTTGCAAGGTGCTGATGTCAGAGTGTTGCAGGCGCGCTCTAAAGGTCCAGAGTTAAGCGTGATGTATGCTTCAAGGAGGAACATTTCTGGTGAAGTCATACTAGGGATCTGCTCACTGCTACAGAAAATTCATGTCTCTTGTAAGTACGACATGTGACCAGCATTTCCTTGAGCTTGTCAGTTCATGAGGGGGAACTGTGAGATTTTAAAATCAGAACATAGAGAGTGCACAATATTCATACCTCACTTGCAGCTCTCACACTAGACAGTGCAGAGATAGATAATTCCTATTGTTGCTGAAAATCCTGCAAGAGTAAACATGAGTTTGCAGATGGTGGTAAATGCTATGAATAACAAACCAACAGAAGGAGAGAGAGAGAGAGAGAGAAAGAGAGCTTGAGGGAGGTAGTGGTCAGAGAGAATGACAAAGAATCTATGAAAATCTGATGAAGGACTGATCAGACAGAGATTTGTGCCACAATTGTGAGGCTTAGTAGAAGAGTTGGAAGGTCTGGAAGGACAGGGACAGAAAGAATATGTTATTACACAGTAATTGAATGTTGTGATTTTTCTGGTTAGGTGAATGAGAATAAGATAAAAGAAGATTTGATGGTCCAACCCCTGTGGAGAGCAGTCTGAAGAGCTCTCAGCAGGCTAGAGATGGACCTAACCTATGACCCTGAAATTCTTCTCCTGGGGATATATCCTAAGGAACCAAAGTCATACATCCAAAAAGGTCTGTGTTGGAGATTTCACCTTTTTTTCCAGCTCATCTTGGATTGAGCTTGAAGGAATCATGTTAAGTGAGATAAGTCAGAAACAAAAAGATGAATATAGGATGATCTCACTCATAGATGTTGAGAAATAAGAACAGAAAGGGGAAACGCAAAGCAGAACTTGGACTGGGGTTGGTGTATTGCACCAAGGACTCTGGGCCTGGGGGGTGGGGAAGGTGGGTGGATGTTCAGGCCCTGGTGCATGATGATGGAGAAGGGTCTAGGCAGGGGTGAGAGTGTTTTGCATAAAACAGAAATTTTATACATGTACCAACAACTGTATTTACTGTTGACTGTAAACTCTTAATCGCTTCCAATTAAAAAATAAATAAAAATAGGATTTGACTAGCAAGGGAGAGTTGAGGTATTGAATGCATGACTGTCTTAAGAACTTGACAAAAGTTAAAGAAGCAGATACATTAAATTCTGAGAAACCAGTGGCAAGAACAGTGGGAAACTTGATCACAGTTCATGTCCAGAGAATGGAAATGTATCGATTGTCTAGAGAATTTCCTGACATTGATGTTTGAAAGGAAGTCTAGGAAAGGGACAATGGTTTGGAAAGCAGGTCACATTCTCAACCAAAAGCCCTGTAATGAATAGCACATTTTCTAGAAACATCTCTTGTTATAATTTCCATCAAGGTTCCCTACTACCAAAACCACATTTGGGGGAAAAATAAAATCACCAATTCTATAAGAATCAACAAAATGAAACCTGAGTAAACAACATTCTGGTTATTTAACTTAACCCAAGGATAACTTTCAAAGATCCACAGGAGTGAATGAACACAAAACTTTAACCCTTTGCTCCTCAGAGGTGGGGGTACAAATACCCCAATGTGAGTACAAAACAGTTCAAGGGGCAGGGGGAGAAATTACTACAACTTGCTATATATTTATTTGTATTCCCTGTATTCTGACTCTATGCATTTCAAGATCTATTTTCCTGGCACTTACATGTACATCATTTACTAATATATGAATTTATTCATATTTATCAATGCCTTTTATCTTGTATGATCCCTGAACTTAAGAGAACTGTTTTAATTCATACTCATGAGTTCTCAACTTATGTCTTGTCACAGATGATCTTTTGAGAAATATTGTGGAGCAGGCTACTAAGCTCATGCCTGTGAGATTTTCATTTTACAAGTTTCTTCTGCCTTGAAGAGAAACCATGATAAGAATCAAAGGCACCAACCACTGATTCAAATACCACCAAGGTCAAACACAGTTTCCTATGATGGGGAAAGATGACCCCTGCCCCTTCTAGCTTTCTCGGTGATATATGTCATTTATAGTACAGTGAATGGTGCCCTAACATGACTCCTTGACACACAGAAATTACAAGGGGATAGATTAATCTCTTAAGGACTTGACCCAGTTACTTCATCTCTCCTCTGTTCATCCCTGAGCCAACTTCTTTCCAGAGAGACCAAATGGTTGGTCCAACTTGGCTACTGTGATACCCCTAAGGGGATCCCCATAATCATGATATCAGAATTATGCTACAATCAATAAAATCTACATTTTAGAAAGAGTCCTTCCAAGAAAAAGTAAAACAATCTGATAGTCAATCCCCTTTTTCATCCTGGAATAAAACTCTAATATATTGGAAGAAAGACTGAATAGAAATTCTCTGCGGACACCCACTGCTCTGATGTGAAGTGTGGGCTACACTTCACATGTGGTAATGTGGTATGCAGTGGGTGATATCCCTTGTCGGATTTTCAGCCCCCTAAATTCAGCATACATTTCTGTCCATTTACACCCAAAGGCCTCAGTTTCCTCATCTTAAATAGTACCCACCTTACAGGCTCCCTGTCAGGATAAAATATTTTATACCCAATGGAGAACATAAAGCAAACCTTTATTAAGCATTCATCACCAGACATGGGGTCTAGTTACCTGTCACACAGAGAGGCAAGCTGGAATTTGGGACGATAAGGTGTGATTTTTAATACAACATCAGGTTGGAAATGGTTTCTAGCTCTTCCTTCTACATTTTTGTCTTGGGAGTTTTTTTTTTTTTTAGTAAGTTATTTTCTTCCCTTTTTTTCCTTTTATTTTTTTTTATTTCCTTTCTTTCCTCTTCTTATCTCCCTCTCATTTTCTTCTTTCTCTTTTTATTTTATTTTATTTGCCTCTAGGGTTATTGCTGGGGCTCAGTGCCTATACTATGAATCCACTGTTCCTGGCAGCCATTTTTTGTTGTTGTTGTTAGTGTTGCCATTGTTGCTATTGTTGTTGTTGGATAGGACAGAGAGAAACTGAGAGAGGAGGGGAAGACAGAGAAGTGGCAGAAAGATAGACACCTGCAGACCTGCTTCACCACCCTTGAATTGACACCCCCCCCACACACACACACAGACAGGTGGGGAGCCAGGGGCTTGAACTGAGATCCCTGCACTGTTCCTTGCACTTCAGACTATGTGCACTTTCCCCAGTGCACCACTACCTGACCTCCTCTTTCTCTTTTTAGATAGAGACAAAGGAGAAGAAAGGCAGAGAGAGAAAGAGAGATAGAGCCTGACCTCAACGCTTAAGCTTCCTTCATTGTGATAGGGGCCAGGCTTGAATATGGGTCATGCCATGACAGAGCAGGACACTAAGTGAGATATTTGGCCACCCTATTTATTTATTTTCCAGAGAGGTAAAGAAAGGAATATGACCATCACTGTGGCATATTTGGAGTTAGGAGTGGAACTTCACCTGTGCTCCACCACTGAGCCATCTTGTTATCCACTGCCATCATAAGAGTTTTTCTTAAAAAGAGTGTAAGAGGGAGTCCGGCGGTAGCGCAGCGGGTTAAGCACAGGTGGCACAAAGCACAAGGATCAGTATAAGGATCCTGGTTCAAGCCACCGGCTCCCCACCTGCAGGGGAGTCGCTTCACAAGCCATGAAGCAGGTCTGCAGCTGTCTTTCTCTGCCCCTCTGTCTTCCCCTCCTCTCTCCATTTCTCTCTGTACTATCCAACAACATCAATAACTACAACAATAAGACAACAAGGGCAACAAAAGGGAATAAATAAATATTTTTTTAAAAGGAGAGAGTAAGAATAAGAAGTAAGGAAATAACTCAGTAGTGTGGGGAATTTGGCTGCATGGTATTAAATTGGTTCAACAAGTCTGGTTAAGCTCCTTGAAGTCATCTTTCATTTGGAGGTTGTCTGAAAGTGGAAGTTAAGCTGAGTGTTAGATAAACAGGATGAGGGACTCCAGTCTCCAAAGCCACCTTATGAACAATAGTAGCAAAAATTAACTCTGTGGAAGATCCATTGATTTCTTTCTTTTTCTTTTACTTTTTAGAAAATATTTATTTCTTCCCTTTTGTTGCCCTTTTTTGTTGTTGTTTTTACTGTTATACCTATTATTGATGTCGTCACTGCTGGATAGGACAGAGCGAAATGGAGAGAGGAGGGGAAGACAGAGAAGGGGAGAGAAAGATAGACACCTGCAGACCTGCTTTACCACCTGTGAGGTGACTCCCCTGCAGGTGGGGAGCCGGGGGCTTGAACCGGGATCATTACACTGGTACTTGTGCTTTGCGCCACGTGTGCTTAACCCACTGCACTACTGCCTGACTCCCTTCTTTTACTTTTTTTTTTGTTGTTGTTGTTAATTGCCACCAGGGCTATCACTGAGCCTGATGTCTGTGCAATACATCTTCTACTCCTGGCACTCCCCCCCCTTTTTTTTTATAGAGGCAGAGAGAAATTGAGAAAGAAAGAGGATGATAGAGAGATAGAAAGAGAGGGGCCCACAGCACAGCTTCATCACTCATGAAGTCTCCCCACTCTGATGGAGACCAGGGGTTGAACCCTGGTCCTGGTATATGGTACACCACTGCCAGGCTTTGAAAGACTGATAACTCACCAACGTCTGGGCATTGAACTTGAACTGAGCATCTTATGAATTCCTATCTTTTAAGGGAAGCATGTGCTGGTTGCTTTCAAGTTCAAGAAATACTAACTTTTATTATCAAATAGTCTATATCATCCTCTATGTGAAATTTTGTTGTTGGAATAGATAATTTTATAGAGATACCAGCTTTGACCTCAGAAAGAAAATTCCAGACTCAACCATGACATGAGAGCAGCCTCATGCAAGGCTCTGGCTGTGATACTGAAATCACCTTCATTTTCTGGTTTCCTTCTGGGTCATAAACACAAACCACCCTTCTATATGCTTTTTTAAGGTTCTGATCAACTAAGCTCCCTCACCCCCACCCCAACCACAAAGACATCTGTTTATTCTGGTCTCCTCTGTGCTTTTCATCTGAGTCCCTCCCACATGTGCCTTTGGAAGGATGATACTCTGCAGGGGATAACTTTCTCCAACTCCCTGGACCACAGTCCCCAAGCCACATGGTCATGCTCTCTTTCTCCATCCCCTAACCTCACCCAAACTTTCCACTTTGCTTCAAATGACACTGCTGGCTTGACTCTAAGCCCAGGGACTCTGCCTATTTCTACTGCAACTTCTTGCCTCTTCTTGGAATTGAACTTGGAAGTCCTATTCTAGTTCGCTCTTTTGTAATTTTGCTTTTGCTTGGTTTGACAGTCTTGAGAACAAGTTGTTTTCAGAAGTTTCTGGTTTTTTTTGTTTGTTTGTTTGTTTTTTTTGGTCTCTTCTTCTCTCTCTTTCCCTATTGGGACCAGCAATAGGAAGTGCTTTCAATATGAAATAAGAATTAAAGTAATGGCTCATTAAGTGTGTTGGTGCTGGCTTCTTGGAGTTTCATATGCCGGAAATCCGCTGAGTGTTCACTTCAAGGTCAAGAGTTGGATTGCAGTGATTCAGAGAGTTTTCTTCAGCTGCAGGGCTGAAAGGAGTGGGGAGAAACTTTAAAGAGACACATTTTATTTTGAGTTATTTAATAGTAGAATAGCAAAACCTTTTCTGTCTGGATTTACGAACACCAGCATTCAAACAAAATAATTCTCAGTGCTACAGAAGTTGGGGCCAGGGAAGTAGCTCAAATACAGAGCACATGTGTGAGGACCTGGGTCAAATTTTGGCAATGCACATATAAATAAAAACCAGTCAAGGAAATTATGCAGTGGTGGCTCATAGGAATTCAAGCAAAAGGTCCTAGGTCCCATAGCTGAAACCACCAATACCCAGAGCTAAAGAGTGTTTTGGTGGAAAGAAAAGGAAAGGAAAGGAAAGGAAAGGAAAGGAAAGGAAAGGAAAGGAAAGGAAAGAAAAAAGAAAAGAGGATGGAAGGGAAGTAGGAAGGAAGGAAGGAAGGAAGGGAAGTAGGAAGGAAAGAAGGGAGGGAGGGAGGGAGGAAGGAAGGAAGGAAGGAAGGAAGGAAGGATGGAAGGAAGGAAGGAAAGAGGAAAGGAAGTGTTGAACGAGAATTCAGAGAGTCCCAGAGAGCCCGTTTTATTTTCCCCAGGTTTACACACATTGACCTTGGATGCACACCAGCATATTTTGTTTTCATTGAATTTGCACACATGGAACAGAGATTCACTTAGTGAAGGGTTTCCCTTTTCCTTTTTTCACTCTATGAAAGGGGAAGGGTTTACTCTATTTGGACAATGAAAAGTGGGCCCTGGTGTGATGTAAGAAGAGTTATTAAGGAGGAGATCTTGGACAAAGTGGGGGGTGGCTTGAGCCTTGGTCACTGACCTGGAGTTTTTAGCTTGGGTTTTGGGCTCAAAGACCCTCAGGAAATCTATCCCGTATGTCTTTTAACTCTTTGTGCATCTAATAAAGAATTTAGAAACCATACACCTGAAAGTGTGGCCTTTGAAATTCTTTCCATGGGAGCAGCAACAAACCAAAAGGGGTTTTCTTGATCCTGCTATCCCTCCAACAGAAAGAAGGGCAGAAGAAAGGAAGGTGTGGTACTTTGACCTCTCTTCTTTTTCACATGCATACACACACACACACGCACGCACGCACACACACGCACGCACGCACACACAGCAAGAACAACAAACCAAAAGCTATGTAAAAGGAACTTGAATTTCAAATCTAAGTTACCAGCTGAGAAAGACCAAGAATAGCTTTCCTCTACGTGAGCCTTGGTTCTGTTTCTGGAAAATGAGGATTGAAATATTTGTGTCTGAGGATCTGGGAAGGATTAATGATAAGATGAGTAAGGTGCCCAGAAGCATGACAGCCATATAAAAGGTACTTACCAGAGAGATATGATGATTTTCAGTCTTGGAGGATGAGCTGATTTATTTCCTCAGGATGAGTCTGCACTTTCTTCCCTTTTGATTGGGAATTTATGAGCACAGGGCCCTGACACTGGTTAGCTCATGCTGACCAACTGCTCTGATCAGCAGTTCTAGATGTCTGTAGTTGCAATTGAGAAAAATAAATGATTCTGAGGTAGAGCCTGGTGCAAATCTTTCACACAATGAAGCCCACGGGTGAAAAATTATACAGGGAGTGACGGCAAGGGGCTGTTATTAAGGAGCCAGGGCTTGGGAGTCACTAGCAGACCACTGAGCAGCAAGTCTTTGAACTGCTCTGAGATTCGGGTTTTGAGTCTGAGAAGGTGGATTGGATATCGGACCTACACAGCCTGACAGTGATGAGAAACACTAAGATCATCTGGAAAGTTCCTAGCACAGGCCCAAGACACAGTGGGCACCCCATGGATGGTTATTTCTGTTCTCCCTTTGTGGCAGAATGGTGGGAAGTTTGATGGGTCATTAGCACAAACTGGCCTGGGAAGGCATTTTCTTCTGACAATGACAACCTCATCGATCATTAATAGCAGGAGATGCACTGGTTCTCTCATGTGCACAGTTAATTCCTAAGCCATGTTTTCCTTTATCTAAAAGAAGCCACTTGCCTTCAGAAAACCTAGGCCTTTTCTTTTTTTTTCTTTTTCCCTACCCATGAATAGTTAACAGTCAAAATGGACGTTGATTCTGCTGAGTTTTTCTTGGTGTGCTCAACTGAACACCATGGTGTCTCTGAACCTTATGGGCTCCTTTAAAAAAAAAATTCCCAGGAAGGTGCCGTGTGTGTCCAAACCTCCCTTTTCTGTCCTTGAGAGAAAAGTCCTTCTTTTTTTTTTTTTTAATATTTATTTATTCCCCTTTGTTGCCGTTGTTGTTTTATTGTTGTAGTTATTATTGTTGTCATTGTTGGATAGGACAGAGAGAACTGGAGAGAGGATGGGAAGACAGAGAGGGGGAGAGAAAGACAGACACCTGTAGACCTGCTTCACCACTTGTGAAGCAACTCCTTTGCAGGTGGGGAGCCAGGGCTGGAACCAGGATCCTTACTCTGGTCCTTGCGCTTTGTGCCACCTGCACTAACTGCTGTGCTACCACCCGACTCCCAGAGAAAAGTCTTTCTAAGAGCTGGGTGGGGGAGTAGTGTGCTGCGGTGTGGGTAGGAAACCTTAGAATTAGCCTTGCTGAGTTTGCTATTTACTTCCATCTTTGATCTTGGATGCAGTAAAGTGTCAGCCAGACCAAAGTCTGTTTTTATATGTGGTCCTGCCTAAGTGAAGTGGAGGGGCTTCATGGTTAATTGATTAAAATGTTCCAAAGAAGGTGCCAGATCAAAGAGCCCACTGGCTGGTTGTCAGTTTCTCTGAGATCTTGCTGGCCACGTGTGTGACACAAAGAACCTTGGGCGTGAGAGCCTTCAAAGGCTGATGTTTGTTTGTTTTGTTCCCAAAGGCAATTTGTGTTTCCCAGGGCTGCCTGGTGACAGGTTGTATTGTGGGCTCCAGAAGGCCCCCATCTGAATGTATGTGTGGGAGGGTGGTAGTTTCAATGACAATAGCCACCGTGAGCAGGAGGGCATGACCCTGTCATGTTGCCACCAGCACCCTTTTCTGCCAAACTCCAAGAAAACAGACTTCATTATATTATTATATTACTGGAAGACAACACCACAGCCTTCTTTCACACACACACACACACACACACACACCCTTTTTTTTTCTTATTTCCCGTAAGAGTCAAAAAAAAAAAGGACATTTCTAAAGTATAAGGTAAGCTCTAAAACAGACAAAAGGAGGAGAGGAAATCTCTATCCCTATCTATCTATCTATCTATCTATCTATCTATCTATCTATCTATCTATCTGAAAGGTTATTGCTAGGGCTCCATGCTAGCACTATGAATCCGCTGCTCCTCATGGCTTTTTTTTTTCTTCTACTTTATTTGATAGGTCAGAGAGAAATTGAGAGAGGAGGGTAAGACAGAGAGGAGAGAGAATGAGAGACACCTGCAGACCTGGTTTGCCACTTGTGAAGTGACCCCCCCCCCCTGCAGGTGAGGAGCAGGTGGCTTGAACAGAGATCCTTGAGCAGGTCTTTGCACTTCATACTATGTGCCTTTCACCAGGTGAACCACCTCCCAGCCCCCTGAAAGGGAAATTCTCATTGTCACAACTGACCCAACATGACAGGCAGAAATCTGCTGGGCAAACAATTTTTAAAAAGGTCATCCAGTTACGGGAAGCCTAACAGAGAAAGAAGAAGCTATGAGAGAGGATGTGTTGTCCAGAAAAGAAGCATAAACCATCTCTGGCAACCCTGAGCATTGGTCAGGGAATAGCAGCTATCAAGTAACTTGTATGTGGTAGGCACTGGCTCTGGCAGAGCAGTGTTCAGGCAGAAAGGCAGCTGGAAGGGAGAGAGTCAGGTGAAGACAGGATATGGATGGGGGTGGCTAAGCAGAGCCCAGCAGTGTGGCAGGACTGACCCTACAACAGCCACCACCCTATTTGCTCCAGTGTGCTCTGGATAGAGATGTTTCAAGCAGATCATGTGTTTATCTTCCCTTTGTTCTTTTCACTGGCCATCTTTCTATCTTTCTTCCTGCCCCTCTTTCCAGGGGTACACAATACTAAGCAACAGAGCAGACACCAAGGAGTAGAACCTAACAGATCTAGATACCAGTCAAGGTAGTGGTAGAAACTGGACATTCTAAAACAAACAAATAAGCTAAGCCATGACAAGAGTTCAAAGCAATGAAATATGAGAAACATGCTTAACAAGAGCAATTAAAAAAATTGTTTTTATGTTTTTATTGCCACCAGGGCTATCACTGGGGCTTGGTGCTGGCATTACAAATCAACTGCTTCTAACAGCCTTTTTAAACAATTCTATTCTATTTGATAAGACAGAGAGAAATTAAGAGGGGAGGAGGAGAAAGAGAGGGAGAGATAAAGGCATTTGCTGACCTTCTTCTGCTTGTGAAGCATCCCCTGAAGGTGGGGAGTATGAGCTCATTTGTGGGTACTTGCACATGGTAAGTGCTCTTAACTGGTTGCACCACTGCATGGCCCCTAATAGAAGCAACCCAGTGTCTTAGACAAGGTAAGAAATAAGCTTTTCTGGAGAGGTTTGAGAGTAATATGCCTGTTGCTTGGTTACAGGATCCTATAGATGAGCAGATGGGGCTTTTAGGAGATGCGTCCACAGTGAAGAAGGAAGGTCAGTAACAGAGTCTAGTGAAGAATGGAGGTAGCTCAGACCTTAAAGCAAAAGTGTACAATAGTTTGCAGTGACTTAATAGGTGCAGCAAGCAAGTAGAAAGACCTAAAAAGGACAGCAGATGGGACTTAATCAAATAGTTTCTGCTTAGACCGAGATACCTTTCTCACCTACTTCTCAAGTGATGCAGAGCTGCAGGTGTCTCTCTGTCTAGCTCCCTCTCTATCTCCCCCACCCCTCTCAATTTCTCTCTGTCTCTAGCAATTAAATAAAGATAATAAATAAACTACATATTTTCATCCTTGACATCTCTGGTGGGAGCATGGACTTCTGACATCTTGATTTTAGCCTCCCTAATCATAACAGAACACATTTCTTCTGTTTTAAGCCATGTTGGTCCGCTTCTAAAAACCCCTTCTGTTTCATTAGTTTAATCCCCCCTGCTTAACACTATTCTATTTACATAACCACTTCATTCTATTTACATAACCACTGTTAACAAGCACCACCCTCCCTCCAGGGCATTGGTGGTTCAGTGATAGAATTCTTGCCTGCTCCGCCCTCTCTCCTTGTCATACCCTGATTTTCACCAGTCACTTTTCTCTCCACCCTCTCTGCATCGCATCCTGTTCCCACCCTACTGGGCTAGTATATTTATAAGGACAAGATTGTTTGTAGTAGTTTTTAGAGTGTAGCTTAGCTTGGTATAGATTGCGCTGCTTCCTGCATGAATAAAGAGATACTACCTACAGCTCAACCATGAGTCCCGGGTTGTCTGTTACCCGCCCATGAAGCCAGCCCAGTGAAAACAACAAAGCCACTTGCAATTTGTTCTGACAACAGCAGGAAGAAGTGCCGTTAGGTTAATACTCTCATTATAGAATCAAGCACACCTACATGTAAATAACCACTCTGCCATCACTCCCTGGCTGGGAGACTTTGAACTGGCCCATTTTAATTCTTCAAAATGTAATTCCTTAGTGATGGATACATAGTAACAGCAGGGACTTCTGTGAGCATTCAATGAGATCAATTATCTTTTATCTTACTGCACCTGACACAGTCAGAACATAATTGATGCCTCTTCTATTCCCCATTACCAGTAATTATTTTTATTAATGCTGAGTCTTGCCAATAGTCCAAGGACTGGAATGGATAATATAGGTGATACAAACATTAATAAGAAATATCTTACTCTCAAGATATTGTGTTGGACTACAGTAGTCAAAATACTATAGACAGAGTGCCTTAATCATTTCCCCATAGGTCTGGAGCCCAGGAAGTCTAAGAAAATCTGCTTCCTGATGAGAGTCTGCTTTCTGGTTTGAACATCTATGTTTTTAGTGTATACATATGCAGCCTTCTGTTATGGGAATTAGTTCCATTATGAGGATCCTACCCCCATAACCTCATGTGTGCTAATTTCCTCCTCAGACCCTTCTATCAAAATACCATCACATTGAGGGCTAGGACTTTGAGATACAAATATTCATCCTACTTCTAGTTGTTAAAAATAGAAATAGTTATAGCTTCTACACATACACAGACCTTAATATGCTATTTTCTACTGCTCTTTAACTATAAATGTTAGGTTTTTCTCTTTTTCTTTTCTTTCTCTTTCTTTCTTTCTTTCTTTCGTTCTTTTTCTTTTTCTTCTTTTTCTTCTTCTTTCTTTCTTCTCCTTCTTCTCTTTCTTTCTTCTTCTTCTTCTTTTTTCTTCCTTTCTTCTTCTTCTTCTTCTTCTTCTTCTTCTTCTTCTTCTTCTTCTTCTTCTTCTTCTTCTTCTTTTTCCTTCCTTTCTTCTTCTTCTTCTTCTTCTTCTTCTTCTTCTTCTTCTTTTTTCTTCCTTTCTTCTTCTTCTTCTTCTTCTTCTTCTTCTTTTTCTTCTTCTTCTTTCTTTCTTCTCCTTCTTCTTCTTCTCTCTCTTTCTTTCTTTCTTCTTCTTCTTTTTTCTTCCTTCCTTTCTCCTTCTTCTTCTCCTTCTCCTTCTCCTTCTCCTTCTCCTTCTCCTCCTTCTTCTTCTTCTTCTTCTTCTTCTTCTTCTTCTTCTTCTTCTTCTTCTTCTTCTTCTTCTTCTTCTTCTTCTTTTTCTTCTTCTTTTTGCCTCCAAGGTTACTGCTGGATCTCTATGTGTTGGCACTACAAATTCACTCTTTCTGGTGGCCATTATACCCCCCCCCATTTTATTGGATAGGATAGAATTTGAGAGAGGAGGGGGAGATAGAGAAGAAAAGAGAGAGAGAGAGAGAGAGAGAGAGAGAGAGAAAGACCTGCAGACCTGCTTCACTGCTTGTAAAGTGTCCCCTCTGCAGGTGGGGAGGTGGGCACTTGAACCTGGATCCTTGTGCTGGCCCTTGCACTTAGTACTATGTGCTCTTTTTTTCCACCATTTTTATTTGATAGGACAGAGAAATTGAGAGAAAGGGAGATAGAGAGAAAGACACTTGCAGATCTGAGTCACCACTTGTGAAACATCCCCCTGCAGATGGGGAGCAGGGGCTCGAACCCAGATCCTTGCATGGGTCCTTGCACTGTGTACAACGTGCACTCAACTGGGTGTGCCACCACCTAATCCCCAATGTTAGGTTTACTAAAATAGAATACACACTACAATATTTCCCTTTTTCTGACATGTTCACTTCCACTTTGTGCAGGTTATAGCAGGGGCAGATATGTAACAGTTCTATTGCCCTGGAAAATGTAAGAGCATTTGGCAATAAGACTGACAAAGAGGCTTGGGGAAAAATCACAACTTGTTTTGATTCATGCCTTGCATGCCTGAATCTCCTTGTTTGATCCCCAGTGCTGCATGTGGTAGTCTGGGCTCTCTCTCTCTCCCCACTTCTCATACAAAATAACTGGGGGAACAGGTGGTGGTGTACGTGGTTAAGCACACACATTATACTGCACAAGGATGCAGTTTCAAGTCCCTGGTCCCCGCCTGCAGGGGAAAATCTTCACAAGTAGTGAAGCTGTGCTGCAGGTGTCTTTTTGACTCTTCCCTTGTCTATCTCCCCCAACCCCTCTCAATTTCTTTCTGTCTCTATTCAGTAATAAAGAGCAAAACAATAAGGGAGTCCGGCGGTAGTGCAGCAGGTTAAGTGCACATGGTGCAAACCACAAGGACCAGCGTAATGATCCCAGCTTGAGCCCCCGGCTCCCCATCTGCAGAGGGTTTGCTTCACAAGTGGTGAAGCAGGTCTGCAGGTGTCTATCTTTCTCTCCCCCTCTCTGTCTTCCCCTCCTCTCTCCCTTTCTCTCTGCTCTATCCAACAACGGCAACATCAATAACAACAATAACAATAATAACTACCAATAAAACAAGAACAACAAAAGGGAATGAATAAGTAAATATTAAAAAGTGGTTTAAAAATAAAAAAGTAAAAAAATAATAAAAACAACTTTTTAAAAAGACTGGCAAGAAGTGAACAAATTGAGACAAAGCAGGTGAAAAAAAAAAAATCCAGCTAACCAGTCCTACAGTCCTACCCTTACTAGACTCTAATACATCAGACAATTGTTCTTCTAGCCTGTGGCCTAGTGGTTAAGGCCCTATACTGAACATTTTAACAAGTGGTTAGTTGAAAACCTGAGTTTTCAAATCAGTGAAGTCATTGTCTCTTCCCCCACCAGGGAAAGGCTGGGAGGCAGTGCTCCTGTCAAAGGCTGGCTGGAGAATTCCTCAGGGTCGCTCCTCCAGCTCACAGAGCTATTCATCATTTTAGCAAGTATTCTCGGGGGGGTAAGGGGGGGCTGGTGATTTACATGCTCGAGATAAATTATGATGCCTCTCATGATGTTATCATCATTTCAGCTCACGGATACTAACACTTTCTGGGAGAGGTTTTTTTTTTTTTTTTTCCTCCTTTCTTAAATGATGAACAACTCTCAGACAGATTATATTGTAGTTGTCAAGTAGAAAGATATAGGTATGTTTTCTTAAAGATAAACAGCTCAGCCACGGCAGCTAGTGGATCTAGCAACAGGAAAACCCTGTCCACTGAGAACTCACTGTTTATCCCACCTGCAAAAGATCATCATCCTTGCATGGCCTTATATCCTTGGCTAAACTGAATGGTGAATTTTATCCTGGAGTTTGACCAGACTGCTCCATTTCTAATAGGTGCTAACCTAAATAGAGCAGAAGGACTGCATCTCTAGTCCTATAATTATGCAAGCTCTCTGTGTTCAGTGTTAACCTCGTTCGACTTTAGTCTTGCATATTGCCCTGTTACAGATGGGTTGATGGAAGAGTTATTTTCTTCTCCTCAACACTGATTTGTGAGATACATCCATGTTTTCTTGGCTCAAGTAACAAACTCACATTTATCTTTCACAGACTTCTGATACTAGATCATAAACTTTTTCTCTCTCTTTTCTTTTTCTTTGTGGCTTACATTTAAAAAATTTTTTTAAATCTTTATTTATTTGATAGAGACAGCCAGAAACTGAGAGGAAGGAAGAGACAGAGAGACACCTGCAGAACTGCTTCACCACTTGTGAAACTTTCCTCCTGTAGGTGGGTACCGGGGGCTCAAACACGGGTCCTTGTCCACTATAACATGTGAGCTTAACCGGGTGCACCACCACCTGGCCCCAAAATTAGAAGATTTCAGAGATATAATTTCACAACCAGACATGTAAACCATAAACTTCTCATGGTTCACAAAATATTTTCTTTGCTTCAAAGATGTCCATAGCTTAGCTCCTGGGACCCAGGAATTGTCTTACCTGTATTGTATTACCTGACAAAAAGTGGAATTAGATTTGCTGATCAGCTGATCTTGAGCTGAGGAGCCCAAACTATCCAGGTGGTGCCAATATAGCCACAACAACCCTTAAATATAGAAATGTGAGGCTGAGGAGTCGGGTGGTAGTGCAGTAGGTTAAGCACACGTGGTGCAAAGAGCAAGGACCTGTGTAAGGATCCTGGTTCAGGCCCCAGCTCCCCACCTGCAAGGGAGTCACTTTCAGGCATTGAAGCAGGTCTGCAGGTGTCTATCTTTCTCTCTCCCTCTCTGTCTTCCCTTCCTCTTTCCATTTCTTTCTGCCCTAACAACAATGACAATAATAACAGTAATAACTACAACAATAAAAAAACAACAAAAGGGAAAATAAATAAATATAAAAAAATCTTGAAAAAAAATAAATGGGAGGCTGGGTAGTTTGTTCAGAGTTTGATACAAGAAAGATCTAACTAGCCAGTGCTGGCTTTGAAGGACAGGGACATCATGAGTCAAGGAAAACGGGCAACCTCAAAGCTGAGGTAAGAAGAGTTTTTTTCCCCTTTAAGCTTTAGAAGGGATGGCAGCTCTGCCAACACCTTAGCAAGAGTCCAAGTGACACATGTGGACATCTGTCCTTCAAACCTGTGAGACAATACATCTCAGAGCACAATTGTAAAAGTTTCCATTTGTGGAATTTATTAAAGTAACATAAGGAAAGGAACACAAGGAGACACACTGTTTTAATCTTCTTCTAGTCTAAACACAAAGCTTAATTCTAGTCAAAGCAGTTGCTATCAGGTGAATGAGTGAACTGTATTCAAAGGTTCCAACGTCAATGTGCTCTCCTGTTCAATGTGACTGACCCTTCAGAGTGACAAGGTCTTTCTCTCCACTCTGTGGATGCTTCTAGTTCTCTTTTTACTTGCACACCAGTTAACTATACCATTCCTGGAACTACCATGAGCCAATCTGCTTTTTGGCATTTGCTACCTCTAGATTTTCATTGATGATTCATCAGGACTTTGAAGGGAAGCACTAACGCCTTTCCCATCTGTCTTCTTTTTCCTATTGTGTGCTTCACTCTTCCTATCCAATGCTTGGCGTTTCTATGTATCTGTATTGTTTTTGTTTTGTGATGATGCTTTGTTTCTGTTTTGTTCATGGTTTAAATGACAGACCCAGTTGTTTTTCAAAATAGCATTCAGTTCTGTAAAGAGACATTTCTTTTGCCTTTTCAAAATTTTTTATTGGGGGATTTAGTGGTTGACAGTATGATTGGTTGGCATATGAGTGCATAAGTACCCTATGAGCCTTGTCATACCCTCCCATCCTTTTTCTTCCCCAGAGTCTTTTGCTTTGGTGTAGTCATCCCGCCCAGTCAAAGTTTACTTTGTGTTTTTCCTTTGCTAGCTTGTATCTTTTCTTTCCTTTCCTTTTCTTTTCTTCTTTCCTTTTCTTCTCTTCTCTCTTATCTTTTCCTCTTCTTTCTTTTTCTCTTTTCTTCTTTTATTTCCCTCTTTATTTCTTCCTTCTTTCTATTTTTCTTCTTTCCTTCATTACCACCAGGATAATTGCTGGGGTTTGGTATGAATCCACTGCTTCTAGCAGTCATTTAAAAAATGTTCTTTATCTTCTTATTATTTTTATTTGACAAGACAGAAATTGAGAAGGGATAGGGAGACAGAGAGAAAGTTAGATATCTGCAGACGTGCTTAAAATTTTGTGAGGTGTCCCCCATGCACGTGGAAAGTGTGGGGGTGGGGTTTGAACCCTGGTCCTTGTGCATAGTAATATGTGGGATGCATTGGATCGACCTTCTCGTGGTGCATCCCGTGAGTACCCATTCATTGGGGAAACTGAAGATCCTTCCTAGCTGACTGAATCCACATGGATCCCAGTCACTTTCAAAGCCAGCAACAAGCAGCTCCTGACAGCTTTAAACCTGACGCTGTTGACTGGCTATGGAAGAAGGGCAAACGCTAGAAGAAGAAGTAATATGTGTACTTAACTGGGAGAGTGGGGCTAGTACTTACCATTGGTCCTAATTTGTTTCTTAAGTTCCACTTATAAGTGAGATCATCTGGAATTTTCCCTCCTCTCTCCCTCCCTCTCTCTCTCTCTCTCTTTCTCTCTCTCATCTCTCTTAACATAATGCCTTCAAGTTCCATCTAGAATGAAGAAAAAAAGATGACTTAATCATTTTTGATAGCTGAGTAGTTTTCCATTGCGTATATATACACCACACTTTTTCTTTTACCAGAGCACTGTTTAGCTGTGGCTTATGGTGGTGCAGGGGCTTAAACCTGGGAATTTGGAGCCTCTGGCATGAGAGTCTCTTTGCATAACCATTATGCTGTCTACCCCTGCCCTAAATCACAACTTTCTTAGCCACTCATCTGTTGTTGGGCATCTGGGTTTCTTACATTGGACTATTACAAGTTGTGCTATTACGAATGTAGATATACATAGATCTTTTCAGAATGGATCACTTTGGGTATATTCCCAGGACAGGGATTGCTGAGTCTTAGGGTAAGTTCATTTCTAGTGTTCTGAGAAGTCAGGGAAACTTATTTTTCTTCATTATATAAATATATATATACATATATATTTATATATATAGCCTCCAGGGTTATTTTTCTGGGGCTTGGTGCCTGCACTACGAATCCACTGCTCCTGGAGGCCACTTTTTTCCATCTTTGTTGCCTTGTTGTTGTCGTTATTGTTATTGTTACCATTGATGGTGTTGTTGTTGGATAGGACAGAGAAATCGAGAGAGAAGGGGATACAGAGAGGAGAGAGAAAGATAGATAACTGCAGACTTGCTTAGCTGCTTGTAAAGTGACCCCCCTGAAGGTGGAGCTCGAACTGGGATCATTACACCAGTATTTCTATTGGCTCTACTTTCAACCATCCTTATAGTTTCTCTTGATGTGCTTGGTACTTATGATAAAAATTTGCTTCCTTCTATGCTTCCTCATTTTTGTACCTATATCCTTATGTGAAGTAACAATATATTTTACATAGTTGAATTATTATTATTATTATTATTATTATTATCATCATCATCTTTACTGAATATTAGACAGCCAGAAGTTGAAAGGGCAGGGAGTGATAGAAAGGGAGAGAAGCAGAGAGATACTTGTCACACTGCTTCATCACTCACAAAGCTTCCACCTGAAGCAGGCTTGTAGGTGTTTATCTTTCTTTCTCTCTATCTCTTCTTCCCTCTTAACTTCTCTCTTTCCTATCTGATAAAATAATGGGGGTGGGGGAATGGTTGCCAGGAGCAGTAGATTGCTAGTGCCAGCACAAACCCCAGCAACTGAAGGCAAAAAAAAATTACTTTGAATATTCTGAGTTGTGCCTTTGGGGTCAAATTATTTAGTGCATAGTATTCAATCCAGAATAGATGTTTTGTGCAATAGTAATTATTCAGTTGTATTCTACTGGGGCATAAAGGAAAATAAGTAAAAGGGATATACAAAAAGAAATCATAAAGTTAGTTTTTTGTGTGCTTAATGGAATCAGTTACAATTACTGGCATGTGAGAGAGAAAACTCGGGGAAAAGTTAACTTCAAGAAATGCTCTTCTTTCTCATATCTGTTGAATTCTTTTTGAAATGAGAATAGTTTGAGAGGAGGAGGTTAAGGTCAAGTTTATATAACATAATCAACTGACTTTGAAGATTATTTTGGCTGTCCTCGAGATTGATTTCTTTGTGTCTTTCAGAATTAATCAGGAGAAAACTCAGGTAATCAGATCAGCTGGGCTGAAGGCTGTGTCTGTGCCCATATGTGAGGTGGCTAAGGAGTGATTCGCTTCACATGCCATGTCAACTGAGCATCAACCAGAGGGGAATCATCGGGGTTTCCCATGGAGCTATGATTAAGGAGGAGGGGGCAGAGGCTAGCTATAATCCAGCAGAAAGTAAGTCAGTATCAAGGTGGTATCCCAGAGTATGCTCTCAGGAAATTGTGGGTCTATGGTTTGAAACTAGGTTTTGTGACTGCATCATTTTCAGTGATAGAAACTGAATGAAAAATGCCGATTTTCATTGTTTCACGGACATCTCTTTATTAAAAATAGGACAAGTCTGGAGCCGGGTGGTAGCCAGCGAGTTAAGCACACGTGGCTCAAAGCGCCAAGGACCAGAGTAAGGATCCCAGTTTGAGGGCCCGGCTCCCCACCTGCAGGGGAGTCGCTTCACAGGCGGTGAAGCAAGTCTGCAGGTGTCTATCTTTCTCTCCCCCTCTCTGTCTTCCCCTCCTCTCTCCATTTCTCTCTGCCCTATCTAACAACGATGACATCAATAACAACAACAATAATAACTACAACAACAAAAAGCAAGGAGGGCAACAAAAAGGGGAAATAAATTAATAAATACAATAATAATAATAAAGTTCTTTGTTTGGTATTTAAATTTGACAGGATATTTCTTTTCTTTTCTTTTCTTTTCTTTTTTTTCTGGCAAACCTCAGGGGTACGGGTATTTTCTGCAGCATGCTATCTATAATGTCTCCCAACAATGATAATTTTAGCGGCAAGTGTATGTGATCACTTAAATGTCCTTTTAATGACCATCCTTAATTATCTGATTAATGGAATTTGAATTTCAAGGATAATAAATAAAGATGAAGGCTCAAATGTGTTTACTAAAAAGTAAGTATAGTTTGGAAATAGGATGACACTAAATAATGACTCTGGGAATTGTGCTGGGAAAATTTATGACAGTCATATAGTACTTTGTTTGCCATTTGATGTATTATGTGGGATTACTGCCATATACTGAAAAGAAAATATACCTCTTGGATATTTTGGTAGTTCAGATGATAAAGTGAACTTGTTTGAGGAAGTGTGGCAGTGCTGGAAGAGCATAGGGTTGAAGTTCATCAGAATAGCAATTACCCAAGTGGGTCAATTTTTATTTATTTATTTTTTTTAGAAAATAGATTTTGATAATTGAGGTCCAGGAGGAAACCACCTGGCTCATCCAACATGACCTTCAAAATGCAAATACCCAAGTGATTGATGTCATTTTAAAACTGTGTTTCTAGCTAATGGCTATTCCTGGATTATTGGTGGGGGGAGGGCAGCTGGCTCTTATAATTATTATTGTGGGATCTGAAGAGATAAAAAGAAGACAGTCTGTTCTTTTAAACATTTCCTATACACCTCCAAAAACAAGCTGCTACCCCTCCACTCCCAGCCTTCCAGATAGCCTGGCACTACCCCAGTTTCTATCATTGGCTTTGTTAATATAAATTCATAGGTTAGCCCAAGAGTCAGGTGATTACCCAAGTCACTTGCATATTCTGCCTGTAGGATTCTGAGTACCGTTCAAAACAATAACATCTGGATCTTTGGCCATGTGTGAGTGATTATTTTTTTCCCACTGGAATGCATGATCTTTTTATTTTTTTAGTGATTAAATAATGATTAACAAGATTGTAAGATAACAGGGGTAAAATTCCACACAATTCCCACCACCAGAGTTCCATATCCCATCCTCTCCAGTGGAAGCTTCCATGTTCTTTATCCCTCTGGGAGTATGGACCAAAGTTCTTTATGGGGTGCATAAGGTGGGGGAATCTGGCTTCTGTAATTGCTACTCCACTGGACATGGATGTTGGCAGGTTGATCCATACTCCCAGCCTGTTTCTATTTTTCCCTAGTGGGGCAGGACTCTAGGGAGGTAGAGAATACTTGATCTTGTACAGTATTTAGAAGTAAATTCACTGAACCAAAAGTCCCTGCAAATATTATCAGAATAATCCCTTGCTTCTAATTCTTTGTGGGAATGGGAGTGGTGGTGGAATCTAGTTGAACTGTCCTGCACCTAGTTAATGTTTGAATAACATGCTGACCATGGCGTCTACCCACTGTATTCTAGAAAGCCCTTCAATTTTTAGCTGTGCCAACCAAAATGGTTTTTAGATATTGCCAAATATCCCCTGGGGAGAGTAGATAAGAACCAGTGAAGTAAACTAGTAGGGACAGTTTTACCTCCTCAAGAGCTAGCATGGGAGATGACAGTGAATTCCGTCTAGACTAGAGAGGAGTGACAGGGTTGTGGGTGAGAAAATGGGGGAAGCAGTTAGTTCACTGGCCTCTTTGGCTACATTCTGGTTGCTTTGAGTGGGTGTTGGTAGTGTTTCACAGAGAAACAGCTGACACCCAGTGGAGAGTGGGACCGTAACAGTAGACTGACAATACCCAGAGTTACATCATTCATTCATTCATCTATTTTTCCCACCCATTCAATATTCATTGTTCATATATTTGTTCACTCAGCCAATATGTGCTGAGGGTATAAGAAACAGAAGGACTGCTAGGAGAATTGGAGATCAGGTAGGGAAGCTAGCACATAGACTGTACACCCAAGGTGTTTAAACTCACAGGAGATGTGAAGGATATGAATAGGAAATTGTGGTGTTTCAAGTGTTAACCAGCACAATGATGAGAAGAAGAGCAATGGGGAAGGCAACAGGGAAGGTCTAGTGAAGAAAAGAGGATACATGTACCATCAGTGTTATCAGTCATCTAATGGAATCAAAGCCACTTAAGGAAGGATAACAAAGATTACAAAAGGGCAAAGAGAACATTTAAGAGGGCATAACTTCTGAAAACTGCTGCTGGGCCATGCTGTTGGTGGAGGTGGGGTGACAATAACAAGAGGATGGGGTCTTGATGAATGCTGTTGGCTTCTGTGGGGCAGTGGATGAAGTGTTAGGGGTAACTGGTCAACCAGAGACAGGATGTCTCTGGAATGTGTTAAGGTTACTTCGGAAAGGATAGGAGAAATCTGTTCACTGCTAACAGCTGCTGAGTTGGCCTGATGCTGTCAGGAACCACAAGTCAACAAAATGGGGGAAGTAGTTCCTTGGACTCTTCGGCTACATTCTGGGTGCTTTGAGCACCCTCTGTTGGCAGTGTTTTGTAGAGAACCAGCTGGCACCCAGGAAATCAAACAGTCATAGTACCACCAAGAGGAAGATAGAAGGGCTGAAGCTGCTTCCCCAGAGACACACCTTACTAGGGAAAGAGAAAGGCAGACTGGGAGTATGGACCGACCAGTCAACGCCCATGTTCAGCGGGGAAGCAATTACAGAAGTCAGACCTTCTACCTTCTGCAACCCTCAACGACCCTGGGTCCATGCTCCCAGAGGGCTAGAGAATGGGAAAGCTACCATGGGAGGGGGTGGGTTATGGGGATTGGGTGGTGGGAATTGTGTGGAGTTGTACCCCTCCTACCTTATGTTTTTGTTCACTAATCCTTTCTTAAATAAAAAATTAAAAAAAAAAAAAAAAGAAGGGCTGAAGCTTTGGGGCTGGGTATTACAATGTGCAAGGACCCGTGTTTGAGCCTCTGGTCCCCACCTGCAGGAATAAAGCTTTACAAGTGGTGAAGCAGGGCTGTAGGTGTCTCTCTGTCTCTCTCCTCTATCACCCCTTCCCTCTTGATTTCTGGCTGTCTCTATGCAATAAATAAAGATAATTTTTTTTTAAAAAAAGGGCTGAAGCTGACCACAGAGCTTCAGAACAAGCACAGGGAGGCTATGACTGTATATAGGATGTCCTTGCATCTTACCCACCCTGCTTCAGAGAATGCTTGGTTATTTTTCTTGGTGCATAAATGTGCTTCAGAATCACCCAGAATTTACTAAGTGAGGGAATCTATGAAATGATACCTGTAACATAACACTATACATATATTCTGAGTTAATTTTTGTAAGCACTAATTCAAATTTCAAGCTAAAGTTGAAACTTGAACAGAAATGATCTGGACTTCTCCTTCTCCTTCTCCTTCTCCTTCTCCTTCTCACCAGAATACTGCTCAGCTCTGGCTTATGGTGGTGCAGGGGATTGAACCTGGGACTTTGGAGCCTCAGGCTTGAGAGTCTGTTTGCAAAACCATTATCCCACCCCTAGACTTGGTAACATTTCTAGCATGCTTTCTACTAATTATCACTACAACTCCACTGCTCCAGGAGGTCATGATTTGTTTTTCCATTTTATTGAATAGGACAGAAAGAAATTGAGAGAGGAGGGGGAGATAGAAAGGAAGAGAGAAAGGGAGAGAGAATGTGTGTATTTGTGTGTTGTGTTCTGTTATTTATGTGTATGTATGTATGTGCCTAATACAACCTGGTTCAATAAACATTCACCACACATCCACTGAATATAGATCTCAGCATCAGATGTTACATGGGACCTGAAAGAATTAGATTTTGTCCCTTAAGGACTCTGAATATTGATTCCTATTTGTGCCATCTGGCACATATTACTTTTTTCAAAAAAAAAAAAGTCTTTGATTTATTAAGGTCTCTTGGACTCCATTCTTCTCTGGTTTTAAAGGTACTAACCATGCATATCCACCCCCACCTCACCTAAGCCTCCCTGCTTCATCTCTTTTATGAACGGGGTAAAATAGATCTCCTCTCAGAAGTAACCCTTTGCTGGTAATTGTCTGAGGGGAGAAATGAACTTTCCAGACTCCCAGGGCACTGTTGTTAAATGTTCTGTGAAACTCCTTCCTAATTACTACCTGGAGAGAAACTGGGCATCTGGAGAGCAGCATCCAATTCATGCACATCTATTCCCTTCATTGTTAGCTCTAAGAGGGACATGAACTCATTATTCCAAGGAGAACGAAGCCTCAGAGATGCTGATTCACAAATAATAAGCTGGAGCTGGGGGCAGGGGAAGTATAGTGCCCTAGTGCCCTGATTTGTTTTGGAAATTTGGCTTCTTAGATAATCTGACTACTAGCTCCAACACTGGAATGCTGCAGGGGTGAGGCTTAGGTGTTGGGGACTGCTGATTTGGGTGGTTAAAGGTCACCTTCCTTAACCCATCTCCAAAAATACCAACAAATATGTCAGATGGTGTCAAGTATAAACAAGTTTCTTGCCTCTTTCCATTTAGAGAAGAACTCCCATAAGCCTTGGTATTATCTTCTCTTGTTATTCTTTTAAATTGCATTTATTTATGTATTTACTTATTTTTGCCTCCAGGGTTATCACTGCCACTCAGTGGTAGCACTACAACTCCACTGCTCCAGGAGGTCATGATTCGTTTTTCCATTTTATTGAATAGGACAGAAAGAAATTGAGAGAGGAGGGGGAGATAGAAAGGAAGAGAGAAAGGGAGAGAGAATGACACCTGCAGACCTGCTTCACCACTCCTGAGGCATCCCCACTGTAGGTGGGGAGTGAGGGCTTGTACTGAGATCCTTGTGTGTCCTTGTGCTCAGTACTCTGTGAGCTTAACCTGGTGTGCCACTGCCTGTTCCCCCCCATCTCTTGTTCTTAAACATGTTCTTTTATACAAGAATACTTTGTTCAATATCTGTGGTTTTCATCTCTTCTTAGTCTAAACTTTTAGGGGAATAATGTCTCAAGTGTTTTCTTTTTCCTTTTGATTTATTCATGAGAGGGGGGGAGAGGGAGGAGGGGAGAGGGAGAGAGGGGGAAGAGGAGGGGGAGAGGGAGAGGGAGAGGGAGAGGCAGAGGCAGAGGCAGAGGCAGAGGCAGAGGCAGAGGCAGAGGCAGAGGGAGAGATTCGGTCGATACCATGCCCAGCATTGAACCAGAGACTTTGTATTTCCCAGGCATACACTGAGCCATCTCCCAGTCAGTTATTGTTCACTGGGTTGCTGTGTTGCTTCATCTCAAGATCTTCTCTACTTATCAAAGATCTTGATGCAGTTTCAACAAGAATGTTGCCTCTGAAAATATGTCTTTTCATAGCAGAAAAACATGATCTGTGTCTCACATAATTCCTACAGCAGCTCTACTTTGGCTCCAGGTCATCACTGGAAGGCCACACCTGTGCTTTGAGACAGAAAAGTCCATTGTTATGTAGAGTCCCAATGCTTCTGTGTGGGGACAAGTAGTGATAACATTTAAATCCTGGGCTTTCATACACAGTCTCTTCGAGGGACTTTCTTCCTTAAAGTATCTTGCAGAGAGATGCTCTCCTGGTATTTTGCAAGCTCTGCTAGTATTTTGGGTGTATGAATAGTGAAATCCAAGTCTATTCTATGTGTCAAAAGCAATTTTTAAAAAATGCAGTCCAGAAGATGTATTGTGCTTTAGTCATTCCTCTCCACTTATGATTTGGCCAAGATAATTGTCCCCAGTCAATGCTGATTGCATTTTGCCTGACTATATATATATATATATATTTTTTTTTTTTTTGTCTAGGTTTCAATGCTGATCCTATTTCCTTGCTTGTAACTATACAAATATATGGCAATAACAAAAAAATAATAATTTGGGTTCCAATTGAATTACAAAATGTGTTCGCTTCTCCATTAATAAAACTTCTTTCTTGTGGAACATCATCAGTAAATAGCCTTTATATTTTTTCCTGCCTTCAATTTGCCAGATGACAATAGAAAATGTTAACTTGGGTCAATGAGACAGCTTGCTTCTGCCATCTAGTGGCTAATTCTCAAAATGCGACCTTAGTTTTGTGGTTCTTCCTTCTAACATTCTAGAGAGAGAGGGAAAAAAAAAAAAGTGATATCTCACCTACTCACTCAAACATATTTAGATTTTAAATTAAAAATGAATATCTAATCTATATATTAAATTTGTTTTAACTTTACCGTTCATCTCTCAGCAGTGAGGCAGGTAGGATTGCAAATACAGCAAAGGAAAGCAAAAATTGACAAGTACCTGCTAATCTTGCCAGTAAAGACAGCTGATCAATAATTTCTCATCTTAGCTCGACTTAGCCTTTAATAGAAAAGGCCAGGTACAAAACCAAGAGGTGGTGCTCTTAGGCAAGTTCCCGGTAGAGTGTATACATTATAAGACACAAGGGCACGGGTTCAAGCCCACACTTCCCCATGAATGGTGAAACAGTGCTGCAGGTGTTTCTCTTTCTCTATATTCCCCCTTCTTTCTCATAGGAGATCAGGCATGTTCAGGGTGGTATGGCAGTAGACTCCACCTTCTTTCTCAATTTCTCTCTGTCTCTATTGGGAAGAAAAAAAGGGGGAAAGGAAGGAAATAAGGAAGGAAGGAAGGAAGGAAGGAAGGAAGGAAGGAAGGAAGGAAGGAGGAAGGAAGGAAGGAAGGAAGGAAGGGATAAATAAATGGAATGAGGGAAGAAGGAAGAGAGGGAAGGAAAGAAGGGACACTGGGAGTGATAGATTTACCATGTAAGCACCAAGCCCCAGTGTTAACCCTGATGGCAAAGAAAAAGAAAAGAATGTGTATAAATGTCACTTGTGTAACTTACTTTCACTCAGCCTTTTGAAGGTACTCAGTTTATTACCAGTACTGAGTGTTTTCTTTAAACCACTCTAGAGGCCCGAGATCAGCTTCAAGCAGTGTCTACCAACATGGAACAAGTATTTTGCATGGGTTTGAGAGCTAAGAGTTGGAATCGCCTGTTAAGCTTCTTGG
Organism: Erinaceus europaeus; assembly: GCF_950295315.1. Lineage (NCBI taxonomy): Eukaryota > Metazoa > Chordata > Mammalia > Eulipotyphla > Erinaceidae > Erinaceus > Erinaceus europaeus. The sequence goes on along the minus strand of NC_080164.1, from coordinate 172,596,721 downwards.
GGGGGAAATTTGAGCATGCTTTCTGAAGCTAGTTCTCTTGGACAGCTGGAGTTGGTGCCATAGATAGTGTGGTTTTTAAACTAGATATATTACTTTCCTGGGAACCAGAGTCAATCGGATGAAAGGATTTGTTGATGACATGGTGGAGGTCAGTCTAATATGTGCAGTGGGCCAGCAGATAGGAGACCCAGGAGGGCGCCAGTGTTGCTACTGAAATGCAGAGAGGTGTCTGTCAGAGAGGTGTCTGTCCATCAGAGAGGTGTCTGTCTGTCAGAGAGGTGTCTGTCTGTCAGAGAGGTGTCTGTCAGAGAGGTGTCAAGGAGTTCCTGCTTTCCTTCTATCTGGGTCATCCCTGATCGGCCAAGACCCACCCACATTCAGGAAGGTGATTTTGCTTTCCTCAAAGTCCACCAATATAAATGTTAGTCTTACTCTAAAATGCCATTACAGAAACATATCCAGAATACTACTTGGCCCTCTGTCTAGGCATTGTGGGCACTCTAGCTGGTACACACACACACACACACACACACACACACACACACACACACACACACTGAATGTGCAGGTAAAAGAAAAACCTAAAGATGGTGAGTAATTTGGTAAATTTTTTAAAAATTGACTTACTTGAGTATTGTGAGCACTTCTGTCAGAGGTACTGAGCGGTAGCACGAGCAGTCAAGGATACTTCAAGAACCATTGGATCTTCTGGAGCACATAGCCCACAAAGCAGAATGGCTCACAAAACAACATGGATTCTTGTATACCCCTGTCTCTTTCCTGGGTTCTTGTCAAAAGTGGCATCTTTTTAATTCATTCAGTCACTGGCCAGAGGAGCACACCCAAATGAGAAATGTATTGCCTCTAAAATCCAAGAGTTCCACTAGACACTTTCCTTCTTTCTTTAGTTGTAGCATGGGTCAAATTAAATAACTGATTTTTTTTTTTTTTTTTTTTGGCCCTTTGGATGGTACTTCCATGTGGTGGTTGGGAGCTTGGACCCTTGTCATCTTGCAAGATAATAATGTATGTGCTCATTTTGACCACCAGGATTGTTATTGGAGCTCAGTGCTTATATGAAGCCACCCCTTCCAGTGGCCATCTTTTCTTTTTTAGTTTATTTGATAGAGAGAGTAATGAAGAACAAGGATAATAAACAAGTAATAAAGAACTTGCGGCAGGACTAGTACCTGTCAGTGTAGAGAGACAAAGTCAAGGTTTCCATTTCTTGTAGCTCTGTTACTAATGACTTTGTAAAATAATACCCATTAACCTGAGATCAGCAAAACAAAAATTAATTACCTAGGACTTAATGAACTGATCTAACTGTGGTTAATGTTTTACTGTCTAATAGACACGTGAGAAGTCCATTTCTTTCTTGTCTAACTCGAATCATCAACTTAATAGATTAGATTTGAATTAAGTGAAATGAAATCCTTTCTTAGTGGTATATTATTCTGATTGACATATCAAAATAAGAAATTCTACCTAATATACCAATCAAGAGTTTCTGTAAATACAATACTTTGTGCTACTCCATGACCTTTCTTCCATATAAATTAGAACTGGGGTATTTAGACTTACTGTCTCAAAGAGAGAGCAGTGTCATTATAAAAAAAGGTCTTAATGACAAGAGACAAATTCTGGATTTTGAAGTTTCCTAAACTAAGTTTTTTTTTTTTTTTTTTTAAATCAACGTTGTTATTTGGAAATGTCAGGAAAGTAACCTTGAATCTTGGCTGGAGTCAAGGTCCAGTTTTGACAGTGTCTTCAGGCTCCCCCACCCTCCATCCATACGGCCCCAGATAATCATTTATTTGCTTTCAGCTGAGTAGAGATCATTCTGCACTTGGTATTTTCCCACAAAGAAAAATATATACATATATGTAATAAAACATTATTTTTTTCCCTCTAGATACTTAAAGACTGACTGTGAGATGATGGTGTCTGATGAGTTGTTGTGCGGCATGTATTGTGTCAGATTCTGGAGATAGAAGCAGTGGAGAAAATTCCATCCCAGTGCAGACAATATATAAATATATTATGCTTCATTTTGGCTTTGCAAGGGATTGGTGCCTGCACAACTCAATCGTTGGACTTTAAGAAAAAAATTCTTTTTCCAGACAGATGGTAAAATACACAGAAGAAAAAAAAAGGGCAGGTGACCCCTTTGCATGGTACTTCCATGTGGTGGTTGGGGGCTTGGATCCTTGATGTTTTGCAAGATAATGTATATGCTCTACCAGGTGAGTTGTCACCTGACAACTATAATATTTACTTCTTTATACATCAAGACAGAGATGCAGAGAGACAGAGAGTGAAAGAAAACACAAGAGGAAAGCTTTCTAGTCAAGCAGCTATTTTGCTATTATTCCATCATTTTTAAAGTTAGCATAGACTTATCTGTAACACTCATATAGCTAGAAAAATTAAATACAGACAGAACTTATCTAGTCATTTCATTTTATTCAAATAGCATTTTCCTGTAAAATTTTTTATTAAAAATTTTAACTTTATGTATTGGATAGAGACAGCCAGAAATCAAAAAGGAAGAGAGAGAGAGAGAGAGAGAGAGTCTTGCAACAACACTGCAAAGCTCTCCCTCTTCAAAGGTTTCAAAGGTGGAGACTTGGGGGCTCAAACCTGGGTCTTTGTGCTTTGTAACATGTGCACTCAGCCAGGTGCACCACCACCTGGCCCCCTAAATAGTAGTTTCCAAGTCTTTCATTGTGGTAGAAGTGGGACAAATAAACAAAAACCCAAACATAACCCCCCCCCCACCCACCCCACACACACACAATGATGCAGCTCTTGTCTTAAGCACGGCTGGAGTGAAGAAGTTCCAGTCAAATGACAAAAAAACAGAGCTACAAGGTCCATGTGTAATTCCATAGCTCTGGGTGTCTAGACAATGCTAATTACACACTTAGCGGACACATACAAAGGCTCCGCACTGACAATAGGAGGGAATGCTAGAAAAGAAAGGGTGCTCCGGTAGGAAGGAACTCAGATTTATAGTATTATGACAACCCAACTTCAACTTGAAATTGGAATTCAAGTCGGAATTGGAATTCAAGTTGGAACTTGGAATTGTAAGTTCTCATGGACATCACCCGGGGTATAAAAGCATGGGGCGTTATTACTAACATGTGCTTCTATGCTGCAATGGGATGCCACAGCA